>NC_140467.1:64595163-64607663 GCF_051167445.1 Perissodus microlepis | reverse complement strand
ACACACACTCCTCTATACTGAGTCAAAACATCTTCACACACATGTGTGTATCACTGTAACGTTGGACCCAAGAAACATAAGCTGGAGCGAATTTGACGACAGCAGAACTTTTATTTAATACTGTGGTTTTGTGCAGGGGCACAGACACTCCCGCTCTCTCTCTGCTGTCACTTCCGCCCTCCTCCTCCGACTGTCACTGCCAACATATAAAGAGACACAATCACTGTCAGATCCCAGCACACCTGTTCACCCCGCCCCTGCGCCGCCCCGGGAGCTCACTGCGTCACCCCTCCTCTGCAGCTGGCCAGAGACCACACCCACGCCACAATCACCATGTCAAACATTTGTGTGACCCTGAAACCCAATCAGAGCCCTCTAACAGTCATGTGACGACCTGACTGAAACTCAGGACTCAACGTCCTCACAGAGCTGAACGTCTGATCAAACTTTAAACCTGAACTGGCTGACCTCACTCCAACTTGCTGTTGTTTTATTGGTTTGTGTCCACGCAACATTACTAACACACAAACACACACGCATGCAGCTGGCAGGCCCAGATGGCCTCTCAGCAGTTTCCTGACACTGAAGGTTAGCGGCGGTGGCATCCCACTGCAGCTCCTGATTATTTATTACCCAGAGCGCATCTCACTGTCCCACACACAGAAAACGTGACTAATCCAGGCCTTTGTGTCAGCACGCACGCACACACAAACACACACACACACACGCACACACAAACACACACACACACACCTATCAGCTTGCTGAGCTCAGCTGGGTGCTTGAGCTGTAGAGAGCGCCCTCTGGTGGCAACACATGATGACACCAGTTTAACAGAAAGAATCTTTTTTTGAGCAGAGCGTTACTGCGCTCAGATGAGGGCTTGGATCGCCCCCTGCTGGCCATTAGAAACAATGCAGATTTAGGGCTTCGCGTTTGAGACGCTGAAGCTATGCCGTGTTTTATTGTCTTGGTGTGACTGACCAGTGTTAAGAGAGGTTAAAGGTCAGGGCTGTGTGGAGCCAACCAGACGTGACGGGTGTGACCGAGGACGCTCGGTGTAGCCCCGCCCTAACCCTGCTCCTCTGACTCTGATCAGAACGTCACCTCCACAATAAGCTTTGTTCGGTCTCACCTGAAACAGCGACTGAGCAAGAAACTCATCAGGAGGCTTGTTTCCTCACATCCACCCAATCAGACTTCATCCACAACCCGAGCAGTCACCCCCTGCTGGACGCTAGACAGTTAACCATGCCACTTATCTCCGCCCAAATGATGGAGGCAACAGTCTGAACAGAGACCCCGGACCTCCCTCTCCCCTGCCACCTCCTCCAGCTCTGAGGTGGAACCCCGAGTCAGGGCTGAAGCTGACCCCAGTCCACCTGACACCCTCGCCTCCCCTCACTCGTGAACAAAACCCTGACATACTTAAACTCCTCCATCTGGGGCAGCAGCTGGTCCCACACCTGGAGTGCGCCCTTCACCCATTTCTGATTGAGGACCATGGCCTCCAAGTTGGAGGTGCTGGTTGTCATCGGCTCTGGCTGCGGTTTACAGGCACCGAACGACTCGTCACACCGGGCCAACGCCCCGTACTCCGGGGAACTCGGATAAAGAGCCGGCTCAGTTCTGCAGCCACTCTGCTCCTCCTGAGTCCGGCTAACGGAGCCCGGCCGGTTCGCCTTCTGACAGATGGAGACCTCCACCCTCCATCGTTCACAGAGCGGCGTACATCATCAGAGTCAAGATGAACCTTTGTTTTCTGACTGAGCCGTTGCCTCGTTTGTTGTGTCGCCGTGTTTCTGCTGTTTCACACGAGAGCAGATCAAATATTAAACTCTGATTCCTTAATAAAAACACATTCCGTGTGTGTGTGTGTGTGTCTGTGTGTGTGTGTGTCTGTGTGTGTGTGTGTGTGTGTGTGTGTGTGTCTGTGTGAGAGAGAGTGCTGCAGGTACCAGTCTGAGGATTTATGATGCAGCTGTCTTCATCCCGGCTCAGTGTAAAACGTTCACTCTGACAAAGAGACTTTAACACACACACGCGCACACACGCGCGCACACACGCGCACACACACGCGCACAGAGCTGTTTATTACAAACTTTGCTGCACTTTCAGCAGGTTCACATTCAAACACAGAATCCCATCTGTTTCATTGAGCATGCTCAGTGACTGTGTGTGTGTGTGCGTGTGTGTGCGTGTGTGTGTGTGTGTGTGTGTGTGTGCACGTGCGTCAGTCACACACTGAAAGGACAATGCGCTGCATCAACACTGAGGTCGGTGGTACATGTCACGGTCATCATCACAGACATCGCCCAAATCGTCGCACTGCCGCCGCCGGCTCGCCATTGCACCGTGTTCCAGCGCTGATGTTGGTGCTTTTGGCAGTCGTCGGGGGTCAGCGTGTCCACCTGCTCCCTGATAGACCCCGCCCACTAACAGCAGCCATGTTTTTGTCACACTGCACGTGTAACTGATGGGTCTCCGTGTGATTTCTAATCAGCAGACGTGTGTTTGTGTGGAATCGCCTCCACCCAGTGCATCCGTCAGTCCTCTGACTGCCCAGCTCTTGGGGGTTGGAGCTATCTTTACACTGCAGATGGTGCTGCTGGTGGAGGTGAGGGTGGAGGTAGAGAGGGGGGTCGGGAGCTGGTGCTTCAGTCTGTTTCCCGAGTCACGAATCACAGACGCTGCTCAGAGCACGAAGACTGCTGCTTCATCACGAGGAGGAGGAGGGGGCGGTCTCAGGGCAAAAAGCCCACTTCTTCATCACACTGCCAGCAGAGTCTTCGTCACTCAGCTGAGGTGCCAGGAAGCGACGAGTCCAGAGAGGAGCGCTCCCCACCATCATCATCATCTTCTTAGAGCCTCCGGACTGCTGACACATCCGACAGGAGCCTCACCTAAGTGGCCTCACCAAACAGGTGAGGAGCCTGGTTTGCAGATTTGCTCCGCCTCCAGCTAATCAGACCTGTCAGAATGATGTGTAAAGTAAAGTAAAGTGTGCGTGTTAGTCCCCATAGGGAAATAGTTCCTCTGCATTTAACCCATTCACCCAGTGAAGCAGTGGGCAGCCACCAATGCAGCGCCCGGGGAGCAGTGTGTAGGGACGGTACCTTGCTCAGGGGTACCTCAGGGTAGCCGTTCAGTGGAGTCGAACCCCCGACCTTCTGATCATGGGGCCGCCACTCTACCTACTGAGCTATCCCTGCCCTTCTTTTTTTTTTTTTTTTTTCGAAGTACTCGAAGTACTTTGTACTCTAGGCCTTCACCCAATCACACACACAGCTTGATGAGCAGGTGGGAGGAGCCAGGACTTGATTAGAAGCTGTTCGTCCTGAGCCACAGACTGTTGGGACGGTGACACTAGAGTAGGATGTCTCAAGACCACTTTTACGTGGTCTTGGTCTCGCTGTCTCAGTCTCGCTGTCTCAGATCGAAATAGTGGTCGGGAGATTTGGAGTCAACAGTATCCATGACTCATTTCAAAAGCGTCAGCTCTAAGAGCCGTGCTTACAGAGCCGTGCTTACAGAGCCGTGCTTACAGAGCGCTTTGTAGTGAATCAGAAGAGTCGACTCCCACTGAGCGAGAGCCGCTCCTCACTTAACTTCCTTTGGCTGCTCAGCTCTCACACAGTGGCTCAGCTATGCTCCAATCCCTCCATATTGTGGCCAATCACATGCGAGGATACAGGATAATATCATTATGTGAAAAGCAGAGAGGGTGATGGACGCGACAGTCAAGTGGAGCGTGCGTCTGTCCTCTCAGTGAGTGAGACAGTGGACAGCTGTGCGAGAGCAAGAACACATAAATATGCCCGATACCTGTAATATCTGGCTGCAGTTTAAAGACGTTTTTGTCTCGGTCTCGTCTCGACTTTGTCTTGGTCTTGACTCGGTCTGTCTTGGTTTAGGCGGTCTTGACTACAAGTCTAGGTGTGCAGCCTGATCGTCCACACTGACCACAGATGGCGGTCAAACCGAAACCACCATCTCCGATTTAGAGCAAAGCTGGATGTTTCAGGTATTTTGGCCGCCGCCCACTCTGCCTGCCGGCGTCCCTGTAAACCTCAGTGGGAGAGCCCTGGGAGGCGGGCAGGTCACATGTTAGTCCTCCAGCAGGTGCTGATCAATAATCAGGAAAAGTGAAGCTCTGCACAATTCAGCTGCAGGGTGGTGCACTGAGCATGCCTGCGTGTTACCTGACCCAGCCGTGCAGGTACGGGCTGCTCCTCTGTTCTCTTAAGCCCCGCCCACGTTCAGTGATACTGTCATCACGATGATGGACATAACACCATAACCCCATCACACCTGGTTAGCCACAGCTAGCAGAGCACACCTGCCTGTTCTGATGATGGCGGTGTGTTGATGATGGCGTCCGTCAGGAAGACACTGACAATCGGTAGAGTGCTGCTGAGGCGGAGCTCACGCCAAAGAAATCTGGATCTGCGTTTATGTTTACTTCGATAAATAAAGGAGGCGGGACTCTGGACACGTACATGGTGCAGGAACATGAAGCGTGTGTTAGCTGTCAGGCAAACATTAACAAGTGACAAGCTCTATTTCTCTGAAACCCCGCCTCCAAACGCTCCCTGAAGGAGACTGAGACTCAGCAGCAGGTTTGATGGCATCATGTGACTCTGCTGCGCGGTGTCTCATCATCCACGCTCAGCCTCCACTCAGGCTTCAAATCTCTGTAAGCTCAACGTAGAGAGCACAGCGCCACTGAGGGGCTTACCATCATCACCTGGCAAAGCCCACCCATCTTTATAGCCTTAATCCTTCTCCTGAACATTAATCCTGAGGACGCCTGCCAGATCTCGTTAAGATCCGCGTCCTACGCCACACCGAGCAACACTATCTCGCCAACGAGCACTTCCGTGAAAGAGGTGCTCACACAGAAGCCGCCTGACTGAGATCACAGCATGGAGAAGTGTTCTGAGCTCGGGCGGAGGTCCCGTGTGGGTGGGGCCTCTGAGGCGAGTGCCAAGCCGACCTCCTCGCTCCTCATCAGAGATCTCATTAGAAGCACTGCGCGATGACATCATCGCATCTCACCAATTACATTCGTACTTTTATTCCTCAGAAAATAAAACACAGTAAAGGTCGTCACAGCTGACGAGTCAGCCTCACTGAGCAAAGCAGCATCATTGCTGCATCGCTGCAGCGAGCACGTCAGCATCACTGCAACGAGCATGTCAGCATCGCTGCAACGAGCACGTCAGCACCGCTGCGGCGCTGCAGCGAGCACGTCATCATAGCTGCAACGAGCACGTCAGCACCGCTGCGGCGCTGCAACGAGCACGTCAGCACCGCTGCAACGAGCACGTCAGCACCACTGCAACGAGCACGTCAGCACCACCGCGGTGCTGCAGCGAGCACGTCAGCACCGCTGCGGCGCTGCAGCGAGCACGTCATCATAGCTGCAACGAGCACGTCAGCATCGCTGCAACGAGCACGTCAGCATCGCTCAGTTCCTCCCTCCAGAGCAACGTCGGGCAGCGTGGCAGCAATAAGGCGGAGTCAGCATGCCATTGGTCTGAGTGGGTGGGGTCGAGTTGGCAGTTACACGCAGTTTGCTGGCAATGACACGTAACCCCTCCCACTCAGAGCCTCGCAGATCCTCCTCACACCATCGAAGCTGCTGCAGGAGGTCGCTGCATGGTGACGTTTCTATGGAAACGCCCAAGGCACAGACACGTGCTCCTGCAGAGCATCACTGCTGGTCATCCGTGGGCGAGCGTGAGGTTTAGGTTTGTTCTGATCCACTGAGGAATGCCGCGATGTTTGAAGGCGGGGTCAACAAAGACGCCTCCGTCTTCACTTCTTGTGTAAAAGCAGTAAAAAATGACGAGAACACCTCTGAGCTCGGTGCGGTCTGGTTTGTGTCCGGCTGTCAAACAGCATGTGTGATCGATGATGTCATCGGTACAGCATCTCGTGGTTAACGCGCTCTTCCTGATGTTTAGTGGAAGCTCGTGAGAGGCTCCTCCTCCTGCTTGTGGCGATAACGCAACGTAGTCACGCTAATCATTGAACACTGCCCAGCCTCCTCGCTGTGACACGATTCCTGCGGCGAGGAGCGCCAAAACTCAAACTGCGATGACGTGAGCTGCTGCCTGCACTCACTGGTTTCCAGTAAAGCCTTAGTACTGGACTCTGCTGCTCTCTGGAAGGCGTAGCTGAGCCAGTGTCGTCTGTTCTTGGCGCCGCGCACGGTGTCGCTGTGAGCTCCTGAATAATTGAGCGTGAGGAGTTCAGTTACCCCAGAGTCACGCTCATACCGAGGCTCTGCCTTCAAATATTCATTTCCTGCTCATCAATAAAAGACGGACAGCACGGCGAGGAGAGCCCTGCTGTCACTGAGCAGCCTCTGAGATTACCTGGGAGGGTTTCCGCCGCCAACCCAAAACCCAGCATGCCGCCAGCGGAGCGCTTCCTTCAGTGCAAGCCCGACAGGAAGGAGGATAGCTTCAGATTCCTCGCTCTGTCACCACCTCCGCCCACTGCCAACACCACCTTGCAACACCACGAGTGAATGAACTGATGTAACGTTGCAGCGCGTCCGTCCGTCCCCGGGTCACAGAAACGTTCCCAACACGTCGTCTTTGTACCGGATTAACAGGTTTAGTTCTGATTGCTTGTGTTAATAAGCTGCTACCAGTGAAGCAGTGACTTCCCTACGGTGGCCCTGACAGGCCAAACGGACTGCAACTTAAGAAAACACCTGGAATAAGAAAGATGGTGCAAACGAACACAAAACACAACGGAAATAAGAAAAACGACAACAGAAATAGGAAAAAACACAAGTGTTTCTGGGGAGACAATGACCTGACGGACCAGTTGCAGGAACCCAAAACATGGTAGGCGTGTTTTATCATGATTGATATCATACTCAAGACGGATCTTTAGGCTAATAGTCAGGCTAACACGCTTACCTCTCATCTTTTCTTTCCTCACAAAACCGATAGATCCTCCACTTCTTTTAAGTGTCTCCCAGCACAATTCTTAGCATGTTTTGGTTCCTGCAACTGGTCCGTCGGGTTATTGTCTCCTTGTGCTTTTGGAAATCTGTTTTTCCTATTTCCGTTGTCTTTTTGTGTGCTTTTGCAGCGTTTTTCTTATTAGTGGTGTTTTCTTTGCAAGTTGCAGTCTGTTTGGCCTCTCAGGGCCAACGTACTTCCCTCATTAACCATGGCGGGCAGCCCATAGTGATGTGAAGTGGGCGGGGCAGTGAAACTGCCTTCAGTATAAGAGCACGGTTAGTCCCTGAGATATGAACATGAGCAAAGGCTGCAGCAGAGTCAGTTTGTTCTCCGGGTTTGATGTTCCCGTAATGTGCTCCTGTTTCTGCAGAATGAAAATAAACAAAAATAAACTGGACCATCACGTTAAAAATTCCCCCTCAGTCACAGCAAAGAATGAAAATTTGAACGTGTGAAGCGGTCACAGCGGGTCGGCTGCACCTCTGAGTTCTTCACCTCTAATCTACAAATCTGTGAAATAAGAGGAGTCAAAGTGCTGCTGCCTGGTTGGTAATAAGTCCCTGCTGAGCGAAACATTAAAAAGACAATTAGAATTGAAAATTCGGTGTCAGAGCACGAAGGAAAACAGCCTCAGCTTCTTTAGGCGCTGATGAAACGCTCAGAATTTTATGTTATGTTGTATTTATGATTGTTATTGTTTAAAAACAACGGAGCGATCGATCGGCGTCACTGCTGTGTTATCATCCTGAGCCTGTGTACTCTTATACTGCAGGGATGGGTACACACCTGCAGAGGCGATGGAGGGGAACAAACAGCTGGTTAAAACACGAGGTCACGCTCACTGAAACACGCCTCTCAGATCGCGTCTTTGCCACCTAACAGGTGATAAATTGGGCGGCGGCCTCGGCGTCTCAGAGGTGAGAAAGACACATTAAAGCAGTGGGAAAGTTTTTAGTGCGGCGGGCGAGCAGCAGGAGATAAAGTGCTGCGTCGGATCACACGAGGAGAATCGCAGGTGAGAAATCAGCCGATGAGATCATCTCAAAGCTGCGCGGAGGCGGGGCGACGAGAAGCTTCAGGCCTACAGGTGAGCAGCAGCGAGGTACCGCCCACCCCAAACACACCAATCAGAACCAAACCTCTCTGTCTGCACTGATGACATCATCACTGAAGCAGAGTCTGTGGTTTCACTCTGCTCTCAGCGTTTATAAGGAGGGACACATCGCCATGGTAACAGATGCTGTGGACCCACCTGCTCTAAGCGAGGTTAAAGAGCTGATAGTGATGAAGAAGCATCTTTAGAATGACCCGAGAAACCGTGCTCCTCCTAACGGCGCCGCTATACTTGCCCTGCCGTAGTCCTCATTTTCCTGTCACCGCAGCCGGGTTGAGGGTACGGGTCTGTCGGTTTTCCCGACGCTGACGCCAGTACAGGAAGACGCTGCACCGGCACTGACGTGGAGCTTCTGTGGAGGGTAAGCCTGATCCTCGACTCGGTTTGGTCTCACAGAGGAAGCTCCAGACCACGAACGACGGTTCAGTCCTACCTGTCACATCCACACCTGTATGTAACAGGGTCCTACAGGCTGCTTACCTGGCCACGAGAAGGCGATCAGCTCAGACCTGCAGCGCTCACTTGGTTCACGTTAACCCTGAAAGGCAAACGGAGGAACACCTGTTGTTGCACTGCAACAAACGCCACACGTCACCGGTTTGGACTGAAGGCCATCGAACCTTTCAAAGAGATGCCGTCTATGGTGACGTGGTCTCTGTTGTGTTTCATGAAGGCCAGCAACAGTTTTAACCTCCTCACACTTCACCTGTGGGAGGAAGTGACCTCACCTCTGACCCCACAAATCTGAAGCGAAGCCCTCGCGCTGTCAGTTCACAGAAAAACAGATTTGTTTGGTGAAAATGAAACAAACTGTATGAAACTACTGGATGGTGGCGCAAAGGGGACACGGGTGGAGGTCTGGCTGTTTGCACAGAACAGCTGACACGCTCTGTGTCCTCACCGCCACTGTCCGTGAGCGGCGATGCATCACACAGGTGACGAAGCCGATGATGCACCATCGCTGCTCCTCCATCACAGCATCCATCACAGCACCCGCCTCATTCATCATGACAACGTCTGAGCACGTCTGTGCCGAACAGCTGGGACATGCTGTTAGCATCGGGGTTAGCATCTGTCTGCAGGTTTACTGGGAGGAGCTCCAGACTGAAGACGAGGAGGACGGTGCTTCCTCCCTCCTGCTGAACTCTGAGTGAACCTTTCATACTCGGAGACGTTCGTGTTTAAACCACAGCCATGAAATATGACCAGTGTGAAAAAATAAGTCTCTGAAATGGAAACGGAAGTCGTGCGATTTTCCCCGAAGCAGTGCTGGGATGATGAAGGTGACAGTGCGTAGGTGCCGTATCTGAGAGGATGCTCCAGCCTGTTCTCGTTCCCCGCCACATTAAAAGACTCCCGTCTGTCAAAGCCGCTGGATAGAAATCCTCCGGGCGTGGGAGTGTGACGCATCAGTGAGACGGCTCTGTCAGTCTGATGTCTTCACCTTTCTGCTTCCTTCACTTCTGTTGTTATCATCTAAATATTTTTAGCTGACTGTTGAATCTTTTAGAATGATTCCTTTAGTGAAACTTTAGTGAAACCTCACATAAAACTGCAATTCTGAAGAAAATGTTTCCCACACTGATCATTATTAGAGGGTTGAAATAATGTTAAATGAATCTTAAAGTTTAATGAACTTTTCTGTTAGCGTGACGGAGACAAGATGAGATCCGAGTCGAGCAGAGTTAATCCTGCTTCCAGAGACAAACAGACGAAGCTTCACGTCAGAACATCATTACTTTCACTTTGATGTCTATTTTTAGAATTCACTTATTGTTGTTTTGATTTGGAGCCATACACATCAAACTAAACTGTAAAGGTACTGTAGCCTCCCAGTACTCCTGTCTTTCTTATTCTCCCTGCCTATCTCACTTGTTCTCTGCTAACGTCTTCCTTTGGACGCTGTAAATGCGTCATTGTTGCCTCTGGCTCCTCCCACGACAGCGCGGAGCAAACAGCAGTAATCTCAGAGAAAAGAAGCACGCTGACCTCCATCTTTACTACGACTGACTCACTGAGAGCTGTCTGAGGGCCAGAGTTTTGATGTCCATTCAGGACTCTTAGAACGTACTTCCTGTTTATTTATGACAAAGCATCATGGGAACTGTGGTTCCAAACCTGTCCTCAAACATGAAGGAGACAAAGAATAATAAGAGTGGGAAAAACCTGCTCCAGTGGGCCTGTGGCTGTGAGACGAGTGGATGTCAGAAAGCAGGAGATGAACGCCTGATCTTCAGAGAGCTGCTCTGCCTCCTCCATCACGATAGCGCCCGCTCTTCTTCAGCCTGCAGCAGATGCTTCCTGCTCTGTAATAAAGCTAATGCATATTTTATTGACGTGTATCCACGAGGAGGAAGCTCTGAATAAAGAATGGCAAGCCGGCTCCTTACTGCCCACTTTATTTGTTCGTTTCCATCACTGTCACTGTTTCACTGCTTCAGAGACTTTCTATCGTATCTGGACTCTGTGCAAACCACAGTTTGGACTTTTTTATTGTTTCTGATTTTTAAGCTGGTTTCAATTGAGTTTTTTACTGTTTTTCATTTTGATGGTGTATCTTTTTGTTGTATTCTGAATAATTAATCACGCCAACCTGCTGAGGTTGGATGTGACCCTCAGGGTGGGGAGGGGCTGTGACGTAAGTGACAAGTGACGGTTTCACGGCTGATGTTCGTCCGACGCCGTGATGCGAGCAGACTCCGTGCAGGTCAGAGACTCTCAGGCAACGTCCTCAGATACGAGTGCTCAGCGTGGGCGGGATCTCCTTGCTTTCCTGCAGCGTCTGTGGGCTTTAACCATCAGCATCCTCCAGCCCGCGGACATCAGATGATGGAGGTCGTCTGCGGCCGCTCAGCCTTCTTCCTCGTATCTCATTAACACGACATCAGCACACAAGGCGCTGCACGCCAACGCTTCATTAATATTTCACAGTCAGGGGGACGCGTGCCCGGCGACGCGACCTTATGCAGATTAAGATGTTGGCAGGGATAAAATGAAACGCTGCCTCCTGATTATCAACGAGGTGCCAGAGGACGGGCGGAGGTCACACAGGTGCTGACCGCCGTCAGACAGATTGGGGCCCGATGAATGTAAAAACAAAGAATTACCAGATTTTTTTTTACCTGATTTTTGTTTCTGATGAAAATAATATCCAGATGTGAGGATATTCATTTAAAATGTTGATACAACAGTTCACGCCACAAAGAAAAGGAGCCGAGGAGGACGGGGGTCACGAAGGAGCGGAGCATCATCCAAGCCGACAACGGGGATCTTCCGTGCTACCTCCACGCCTTACCGGGTTTCCTGAGTGACACATGACGGGACTAACATTAAAACAAACAGCGACAGACGAGCAGCCACGTACACCGGCGCCATCTATAACCAAAAGGATCCATTACAGCAGACCTTCCCAAAGTGTGGGGGGCGCAGAGCCATTGCAGGGGGGCGCAGAATGAAAAGGGGGGAAAAAAAACAAAACGCTTGGACCCTGCTAGCACAGGCGCCTACAGAAACGCAAAGCAGGAGATGAAGCATCGCTGAATATGTTTCCAAACCAACTTCATTCTAAGACAAAGACTAGAAAATATGGTGAAGCAAATCTTCCCTTTGGCTTCACCTGCACAGGTGCCGAGGTAGGTCTCCCTGCAGGGTTGGTTTTCCCTGCGTCGGGAGCAGCGCTGGGCTGTTCAAATCACGGACAAACAGGATCCCACAGCTGTTTATGTTTTTAAACCCATTTTGCACAGAGAGGCATTTTTTGAAAAATGTATTGATGCAATGTTGAATATTATTACACAGGAAAAAAACAACTACACGTAAAATAATCACACCGTGACGCCTCTGCCTTTGTAAATGGAGGGACAGTAACTGCGTTTAAACCTGCAGACAGTCAGATTAACAGTATTTCGTCTCTATCTGCCATTCTGCAATTCATCTCATGTACACAATAACGTGGCCACAGCCTGACGTGAAAAAGGCACACACCTTTGACGCTGCGTGACCAACTCTGTATTCCTCGTCCACACGTAAACGCAAAAAAGGAGTTTTAAAAAAATCTCCGTTTTCGGTGATTCGAAACGCCGTTTACGTGGACGAAACAGCTGCGTTTTCAAAAATACCCGTGTAAGTGCGGACGTAACAGAGTTAGTAGTTTATTTCATTACCTGTAATTTATTGCAGATTACTTGTATTTGCTTAATTGTTTACTAAATGTTTGAGGTGTGAAATAAACCGCAATGGAGCAAAATATGGGCGAGTGTGGGTGGAGGATGCCTGCGCACGAGGGGGGGGCGCGAACATTTTTCTTGTAAAACAAGGGGGGCCCAGCAAAAAAAGGTTGGGAACCACTGCATTACAGGAAGACGAGCTGCTGATTGGCTGCAGGAGGGCTCCGAGATGAC
>NC_140467.1:64567663-64590163 GCF_051167445.1 Perissodus microlepis | reverse complement strand
ACCTGCTCCACCTCCTCCAACCACACTCCTGCTGCCTCAGTACCTTTATTGTCTCTCTGAGCACATGCACACCTGAGAGCAGCAGTGCCCCCCTAGTGGTGGTAAGTGTCCAAATAGTGGCGCTGTGGGTGTGACCAGTCAGCCTCCCGGCAGCTCCACCTGCAGTATAAATGTGAAAATTTTACACCGCCTCACGCTCAGGTTGTTATCAAGCACCCTCCATCACCTCACAAACATGAGTGTCGACACCGCCCGCCCAGCAGGGTGACAACCACACCCCACAGCCATTACACACACGATGGAAAGATCCACATGAAACCCCCAAACAGCTGCACGCTGGCTGGATGCTGATAGGCTGAAACCTCCACGGAAGCTGCAGGTGAAGGTCGGGGTGGCCGTTGGAGCCATGCTGCACCTCCTGAGGAGGAGGAGGAGGAGGAGGAGGTGGTCACCACAGAGGAGAGTTTCACTGTGAGTGTTTCCAATAAAATGAATCGTTCTCATCAAACACGGACGTCTGCAGTAAGTCTTACATCATTGTTGACATTATTTTGTAGCTGTCCCCTCCCACAGAGGACAGAAGTCACCATGGCAATATACCTGTAGAGGTCCGCATCCCTCCATGGATACCCAACCATCACTGACCCACCACCGAGCCGCAGAGCCGGCGTTCTCCAGACACTTTCAGCTCTGACACGTGTGCTCAGGCTGAGCCCGCCCTCATCTCTGCAGAGCCGGGCAGCAGCGGTGGACCTGCCGGTTCTGGTGTTCTACGGCAGTGAGCGTGGGCCCACTACAGGACATGTGGCCCTCAGGCAAACTTCATGAAGTCTATTTCTGATTGTTTGGTCAGAAACGTTCACACCAGTGACCTGCTACAGGTCTTCCTCTTTGCACAAAGGAGCAGATAGTGGTCCTGCTGATGGGTTAAGGCCTTCTACGGCCCAGTCCAGTAACCGTCCATCTCCTGAAGTCTCCTCTGTGCTCCTCAGACGGTGCTGGGAGACACAGCAAACCTGACGATGGCATGTACTGATGTGCCATCCTGGAGGAGTTGAACAACCTGTGCGGCCTCTGCAGGGTCCAGGTGTCACCTCGTGCTGCCAGCTGTGACACTGACCACAGCCAAACGCAAAACCAGTGACACACTGTCAAAGGCCTCCGACAGCTCATTGGAGGTTAAATTCCTGGTTTTGTGAATGGAGTCTGGTGGAGCGTGACACTTTCACTTCCTGTCAGAATATCACAAACCTGCTCTCTCTGTGGGAACTGAGCATGTGCAATAACATGACGTTCTACTTCCGTTCTACTTCCTGTGACTCTTTTCCCCACGAGGATCATTTCGGCGTCCGCCCACTCACGCTCTGACCGAGAGAATGATGGAGAACATGAGGGTGATTTACGAGTGGTGGGGGAGGAAAACGAGAGCTGCTCCTGGTCCTCCAGTGCTTCCTGAAAACTCACAATCAGCTGATCGATCAGCTGTGCTCACTCAGACGCTCCTTTAATAACGTCTTCATTAGACTTTGGTTCTCAGGTTGCTCGCTCTCGTTGGCCTTCAACACTGAGCTTTTAAAGCTCCTTCAGTTTATTTTCTGTTTCCACAGCATTGATCAATGCACAGCGACCTGCAGGTTATCACCACCGCCCACCATGTGATTCAGTTTATTTTGAAAAGTCTCAACAGGATCTTCAGCTTTATTGTGAAAGGTTTATGTGGAAAATAAACAAGCGGATGGCAGAGCCACGCAATGGTTTTACCGCCGTTGTTGCTAACGACGACGAGTAAAAACAGGTGCTTGTCCGTCCGTAGTGTGGTTACATTAAATATAAGAGAAAGAGAGAATTTCAAGAAATTCTACAGTGACCATCAAAACCATGAAAATGTTGCCGTAAACAGTTTATTTTGCGACACCACGAAACAAACGATAGCGTAACATGAAACGATGGACGTTTTCATATCGTTATCTGATATATATCGTTATATCACACGGCCCTACTCCATCCTGACACACTCACGTCCTTCTGCCCCCCCCAAAAAAAGCCTGAAAGTCAAATGACTGTGATCCATGTGGCAGACGAGTAAAACTCCCGAAAACTCCTGACTGTGCCGGAAACTCACTCTCGTACACAGAGTCATCTTTACCAACAGGTGGCTCCACAAACTCTGTGCTGGACCACACCTGCACCACTAGGTGGCAGCACTGCGCCTGAACAAGAGAAGATACGACTTATAGGGACACGTGAAGCGCCTCCATCCTGGTTTCTATGACGATAACTGATCAAGCAGGTACACTTTGACATGACCACAGGAGGGCGCCGTCACAGGACTAAAACCAATGCCATCACTGGCTGTTTACCTGCTCTGTGTGTGTGTGCGTTTGTTTTTACTGCACAGCCACCTCTCCTGCTGACTGCACACTTCCTGCTCCCATGAGGCTGAGCAGGAACTGTTTCTGTTTCCGTCTGCAGCGTCACAGCAGGTGAGCCCATAACACACACACACACACACACACACACGCACAAACACACACGCACGCACACACACACACACACACTGCCGCAGTGTCTGTATCTGCAGGCCACACAAACTAACTTTTGTGTTTTGTGCTGAGAGACTCTGTGATGGTTTCAGATGTTTTCAGCTGATCATGTGACACGCATAAATGGATCCAGCCAATCAGTCTGTTTATTTATTCCACCCATCCTCTGCTGCTGATCCAGCTCAGGGTCTATCCACAGAAGCTTCCCAGCCTCCTCCTGCTCCTCCTCCAACTCCTCCTCCTGGCACTTAGGTGTTCCTAGACCAGCTGAGAGAGATCACCTCTGCAGTGTGGCCGGGTTTATGCCCCGGCCTCCGCCCTGTGGAAAGAGCTGACCTAGGAGGCATGGAGTGGACTTCCTTAGACTTAGAAATGATTAAAATGAAAATAAATCAATAAGGCCTCCCAAGGCTTCAAAACGGGTGTCGGTGCTGTGATGTCACCAATCTGTCATACTGTACAAATTAAACCAGTGTTTCCAACCTTTTGGAGCCATGGCATATGTTTCACATTACAAAAATCACACAGCAAAAACAAAAATGTCACAAAAAGCACAGGATCATTTCCCCCCGCACTCCAGGCAGAGCAGAATTGGCTCGGTTTGTCCCCAGTTTACCTTTTTTGCTTCCTTCTGACCACTGCTCATGCTGGGGCCTTCATCTGGGTCGGAGTTTCCTCCAGGACCAGGTCACACTGACTACTTTTCTTTTTCAATTACTTTTCCAGCTGTGAGACGCTGCGTCGTCTCACAGCATGACTATTGTCATTTCTTCTTCGTCGTCTTCTGTCTTACTGGCAGTTGGCGACCCACTGAATTAGAGCAGGTAGTTGTACTGCCCTCTAGTGGAAGAGAATGTCATTGTTCTGCCCGTTACTCACACTGATTACTTAGAACGGCGGTCCGTTTGGTACTGGGCTGCGAGAGTTGAGGCTCGGGTTTGAAATTTATGGTTTTCACGGTTTTATCGTTTCTTTTTAATCGTTTTTATCGTTAACTCTGTTTCCTTGTGTGTTATGAATAAATCTTCTGTTTTTGGTACCGGTTTTATTTTGTTGTATTTATCTGCGACACCTTAAAAGCCGGTCCGTGAAAATATTGTTGTACATAAACCTGTCCATGAAGTAAAAAATGCTGAGGACCGCTGCCTCAGAGTACTAATCAGGTGGAACCAGATAATCTTCCACGGCTCACCTGATCATTTCTCACGGCACACCTATGTCCCGTGGCCCAGTGGTTGGGAAACACTGTATTAAACTATATTATATTATATCACAGAAGGGCTGCAACAACTGATTGAGTATTTCGAATAATTTAATTAGAAAAAATTTGACAAATTTTTTGCGTCAATGTTTCGTTTAAGGCACGGCTCTGTAGTGTGCTATCGTCACCATGGAAACTGTTACCACGGTAAATCTTAATACTGAACTGAGGCCTCAGTTACACAGGTGACTGCCTGGCAACCGTTGCTAGGGAAGCATGTACTCATCAAGTGGTCGGTTGGTGGAGCTGCACCAAAACCTCGTAACCAGAAACAGAGACCGTCAAAGTAAAAGTCTTGACTTTTGAAATATGTTGGTTTAAGCAGTGCAGCACAGCTTTTACTTTGAGGGTGTCGGTTTCCAGCTTGGTTTTCACAGCTTCGCCGGAGCTCGGAGAGTAAATGGCGAGTGAATCACTCCCCTCTCCAACAGTCTGATTTATAACACAGGAAACGAAGAGCACCACGTTGATTTTATCATCGCTCTTAAAGCAGTGGCTGTAATCTGTTTGTGATAAGGACGGTTTTCAGCCGCAGGCGGATCGAGCACGACCTCGACGTCCGAGATCACCGCTGAGACGCTTTGTTCTGTTTTCTGAAGTTTTACAGCAGAAACTTTTGTCCCTCTAATAATAATAAATGTGTTATTAAGGTTTCTGTTAGCGACGAGTGGCTGATGATTTACAGCATCACGCTGCAGCAGCTCATTCTGCTGAAAAGAGGATAAAACAGCCTGCATTTAAATAAAACAGGGAGGCTGAGAACGAGACGCTGCGTGCAGAAATAATCCAGCCAGGCTGGTTTGAGTGTTTGTTGGCAGGATTAAAGAAAAACCATCAGGCTGCGTCTAATGAAGCATGAAATACTGAGAACAAATAATCAGGTTTCTGAGTATTTTCCCCCAAACAGGTCGCAGTCCCAACTGAAGATTCATTTAGTCAGAAAACCAAAAACACGGCAGGAAACTCAGAGGAACGAGTCACAACGAAGAGTCGAGAGGACGTCCCCTCCTCACGTCCTTGCCGAGTCAAACTCTGGACCTCCAGCTAACCGCTCGGCAAGGACGCTTCGATCCTGCCGCGCCCGGATTAACATGACGGCAGGAGATGGATATCCTGCAGTGTGATGGCAGAGCTCCACGCCGTACACCACAATCACACCTCCCTGAGCGACATCATCAACACTCTGAAACAGGAAACGCCCGCTGTCATCGAACCGCCGCAGACGTTTTGAGCTGCGTCAATATTGTGACTGCAGCGCTCACAGATTATTGACACGCTGAAGGAAACCACGGAACAAACGAGCGTGAACGACAGGAAACAACAATCAGGGTAAACTGCAACAGGAGAACTCACGCTAACGGCACTGAGGGAGAAACTACAAAGAAAATATGGAATAAAGTGTGACACAGTACAAGCACAGAGTCTGCTGGTCTGGGCTCGTGTTCCTCCACAGCTGCAGGATGAAGACGAGTCCCACCAACAGCTGCAATCAAGTTACAGGAACATGTTTGCAGAAGCTCCTGATTTCCTCACTTTTCTTCAAACTTTTGTTCTCTTAATATCTGAAAGTAAAGTGTTTTAAGAACAAATACGTGTGCTGACTTTGTCGTTGCGGTGCTCTCCAGCAGGACCGGGAGAGTATCCTGAGTTATTCACGGTTCCTACAGGAATCATTCAGCAGCCTCGTACCTGCAGGACCTGTTCACACGCCGGTTTGGTTGAAGTCAAAGTGTTCAGGCTGCTAATGAGACAGCAGCCTGAACACTTGGGTACAGTTGGTACATAAAATGAGAGCTTGTGCAGGCGGCTGCCCAGGAGGGCAAAGAAAGCAGATAAAGAAGTCATTTTTAACAGTAAGCAGCTCACCGAGAAATTTCACCTCTGTGTAGCTGCACCACAGACGCTGGGACAGCCTCCATCATCACGGTTACAGTCGGTCTTTCGCTCTGCTTTGTGTGCAGATACAAAGACAGAAAATGGGCTGCGTGAGCGAGGCTGCAGCGACTCGCTCAAACCGTTTAGTGCTAATTGTTCAGAGTTCAGGATGAGGCCAAGGACGCCGTGCGGGCTGAGAAACGAGCCCGAGCTCGGGGACAAAGAGTCCCACGCTGCCCCTGAAATGAAGGTGACCCGAGCTGGAAAGCGAGCGGAGGCACGAGTGGCGTTTCTGCAGCTTGTTTGATACTGTGGACTTTCCACTGTGCTTCCCTGATCACTGAGTTCAGCTCCTCACACTCAGCAGCAGTAACAGCACAGCGCTCGACACACAGCAGGAGTTTCTGTGCCGCTGCCGCGTACGTGGACGTTAACTGATCATCCTCGCGGCCCAAATCAGTTTTCTACTTCCTGCCTTCTCGACTCCGTCCGCTGTTTTCGGCACAGCGGGTGTCACCACGAAACGAGATTAACTGATGGTGTATAACGGAGACAGATCACCATGGTAACTGACGATGGTCTGACCTGTTCGTATGTTTATCACAGTGAACATTCAGTGAGTAAAACAAACACTTCATATACTCAGTGTCTCATCGGGCTGTGGGACCGAGCTGAGCAGGTGGGTCCAGTTTGAAGTCTCAGAAATAATTTACCATGTCAGCTGACATAACACTGCTTTGTTCTTCTGCAGCACTCATCTTAGTCTCACCATTTTACTCTGGGTCACCTGTTCCTCTGACACTGTGTCTGACTGACGGAGGAGATGAAACGGATTCAAACACCTCGTTTAATGGGAGCACACTGAGGTTAATTATGGAGTTCCACAGGGTTCAGTGCTAGGACCAGTTCTGTTTACATTATACATGCTTCCCTTAGGCAGCATCATTAGAAGACATAGCATACATTTACACTGCTATGCTGATGACACCCAGCTCTATCTGTCCATGAAGCCAGATAACACACACCAATGAGTTAAACTGCAGGAATGTCTTAAAGACATAAAGACCTGGATGGCCGCTAACTTTCTGCTTCTTAATTCAGATCAAACTGAGGTTATTGTACTCGGCCCTGAAAATCTTAGAAATATGGTATCTAACCAGATTCATACTCTGGATGGCATTACCTTGGCCTCCAGTAACACTGTGAGGAACCTTGGAGTCATTTTTGACCAGGACATGTCCTTCAACGCACATATTAAACAAATATGTAAGACTGCTTTCTTCCATTTGTGCAACATCTCTAAAGTTAGAAATATCCTGTCTCAGAGTGACGCTGAAAAACTAGTTCATGCATTTATTACTTCCAGGCTGGACGACTGTAATTCATTATTATTAGGATGTCCAAAAAACTCCCTGAAAAGCCTTCAGCTAATCCAAAATGCTGCAGCAAGAGTCCTGACAGGGACTAGAAGGAGAGAGTAGATTTCTCCTGTTTTGGCTTCCTGTTAAATCCAGAATTCAAAATCTAATTCATGTTTCCATCATTTACCCAGGAATAAAAATGTAATTTTCTTGGATGTCTCCTACTTTTACTCCCTGAAAAAGAAACATACGTCCCCATGGACATCTTTTATTTTAATAAAGGAATTTAGGATTTATTATAAGCATCACATTTAATGAGAAATGTCAAACTGCGCCTCTGACAGGAGCATTTGTGGCAATGCAGCTTTCTGATCTTTGAATCACCTCAGCTGAAATACTCTGCCAGTCCTTATGGATAACTGCACGGAAATATGAAATAAACATAATCAGGAATATAATCTGCAAATCCGATGAGTTGATAAGCCACCTCCTCCGGCACAATAAAGGGCTTGTGTGGTCCCCTCGATGCGAGCTGGGAAGATTAATCCCTGTCATTCCGTTATGGGACTCTAATCTTATGGGATAACATATACGGAAATCTCCACCTCCGTTCACGTTTATCCGCGAGCTGCAGCACGAGGTGGACAGCCGGGTGGAGGTCCTGCGTTAAGTGTGAGGTCACTCCGGCTTATCGTCACCTTTTCCATCTGTTCCCTACGTTCTCTCCGTGCCTCTCCTGAACTCGGACGAGCTGATCAGGTCACGTGATAAATGTCATGATTTATATGATGAGTAAAAGTTGTAGGTTATCAGAAGAGAGGCACCTCTCCATCATACTAACACACCAACACACGCCCAGAGCTGTGGACTGGTGTGGGACTCGGGGCGTGGGGCGACTGCTGGAGCCAGTTTTTGTGTTTGCTTTCAATCTGGAGTCAGACCTGATCGAGACCTGGTCTCAGTCAGACCCAGTCTCAGTCGGACACGGTCTCAGTCAGACTCGGTCTCAGTCAGACTCGGTCTCAGTCAGACCTGGTCTTAGTTTTGTCTGTTGTCCTGGAGTCAGACCCGATCCTGGACTTTGGGGCTAGTTTAGTTCTCTGCTTTAAATCTTGTTTTGGACTTTGGACCTGTAGCTGGACTTTGGACCTGTAGCTGGACATTGACCCAGATACTGAACTGGTTTTGGACGTGGTTTGGGCCATGTACTTGGAGATGGGACTGCTTACGTTTGGGCCTCTCTCAAACCTGGAGTTGGTCATTTGGACTTTAAACCAGTGGGTCTGTTGGTGATGGATAAATACTTTCCCCGAGTTTCTAACTTGATTAAACAGCTACCAGCACAGGGACTTTGGTCCATTTTTCTCCCGTTGAGTCTGTTTGGAGGTTTTTTTTCCTGCTGCGAGTGGAGCAGACAGAAGAAGCTGGAGGTGGAGCTCCTATAAATGTGTGATCGTGGCTTTAAGCTGTCCCAGGTTAATTCTCTGGGGTGTTTCTGAGTCTAAATAAATCCATACAAGCCCGGCTCATTCCCACAGCAGTGGGTCACAGCAGTCTGGCTCCAGCGAGCCAAATGAATAATGAAACACGCTGAAAGGCAGAACTAAACAAGCTGCTGAGCAGCAGCGTCGCTTTGTTCTCATCATTAATGTCACTAATCCTCTGAGCCCGCCGGCTGCACAGCTACTCTTAATCACTGGCGATCCAGATACCGCCGCCCCCGATATCTGGAGGCGGTTTCTCACCCGCCGCCGCAGTTAGAGCGAATTATTAACTAGAATGACCTCTGATGACCGGCTCAAACTTTCCACACAAAGGACTCATTCAGACCCACAGAGCCCTGTCTGACACACGGGCAGGTGGAGAGGACAGGTGGAGCAGACAGGTGGTCAAAAGTGCTTCAGATACACAAACAAGCAAAACACACTGAGGAGAAAACCTTACCCAGCTCCTCACCTCCACCTTTAACATAAAATCAACACTTAAAAACAGGGTGAGAACAAACCTCCACCTTCGTCCTTATATTTCATTGTGTTAGCAATAGGCTAAGATGTTAGCTCTGAGCTAATAATCAGAGCAGTGAAATGAAGCAGTGCTTAAACACCTGCACAGGTGTGCGGACACCAGCCTGTGGGGTGAGACGGCCTCACACGAAAGTTCTTTACTGAAAACATTGATGATATCCGAGCACATATCCCGCTCCCATCCCAAGACCCTTATGAACCACCTGGATGTTCATTCTTTTTCTCCGAATTTAAACCAGTTTCATTATCCCATCTCACTGATATAATAATGCACATGAAACCAACTACGTGCCCCTTGGATGTGTTACCTACCTCTCAGAGATGTGCTGAAGACAGTCGGCCCTAACATCCTCGTTATTGTAAATGGCAGCATCTCGTATGGAACTGTTCCTCATTCGTTTAAACAAGCTGTTGTTCAGCTGCTTCTGAAAAACCTGGTTTGGACCCGTCAGTTCTTGGTATTTTCAGACCAATCTCTAAGCTGCCATTTTTGTCTAAAGTTCTTGAGAAAGTTGTCCTCCACCAACTTTCCTCATTCTTAGACACGCATAATATTCTGGATAAATATCAGTCTGGTTTCAGAGCCTTCCACAGCACAGAGTCTCTACTGAAGGTGTTCAATGATGTGCTTCTAGCTGCTGACTCTGGAAAAAGCACAGTTGTAATCCTTTTACACCTGAGCACAGCATTTGACACTGTCGACCACACAATCCTATTGAACCGTCTAAAGACGTGTCGGCATTCAAGGTTCTGCTCTAACATGGTTTGCCTCTTACCTGGAGAGCAGATCCTACTCTGTGATGCTGGGTAACAAATACTCCTCCCAGCTACACTCACCTGTGGAATACCTCAGGGCTCTATTCTGGGCCCGGTCTTGTTCTCCTTATACATGCTCGCATTAGGCTCCATTTTTCAGAAACACCAGATCTCCTGTCACTCTCGTGCAGACGATACACAGTTCTACCTCTCTCTAAAACCAGGTGCTGACAGTACGCTGCAGAAAGTCTCAGAGTGTCTTAGCGACATACATTGCTGGATGTCTCTGAACCTTCTCAAACTAAACCATGACAAAACCGACATGATAATCTTCGGTAAGCAGGACTCTGTTAGTCTCATAAGAAACAATTTGGGCCCATTATCAGCTCATGTACATCCCCACGTAAAAAAATCTTGGTTTCATGCCTTCCTATCGTCACGTCTTGACTACTGTAACTCTCTCTACTTAGGCATCTGTCACTCAAGCCTGTCCCGCCTGCAACTTGTTCAAAATGCAGCCGCAAGGCTCCTGACGGGTACCAGAAAGAGAGAGAGTATTACCCCGGTACTCGCATCTCTACATTGGCTACCAGTTAAACATAGAATCGATTTTAAGGTTTTATTATTTGTTTTTAAAGCTCTCCATGGTTTGGCTCCAGGTTACATTTCAGATCTTCTTAGCCTGCACCGACCCACTCGATCTCTGCGCTCCTCCAGTCAGATGCTGTTATCAGTTCAACGCTCCCAGCTCAAATCTAGAGGTGACAGGGCTTTCTCCATTGCCACCGAGACTCTGGAACAGCCTTCCCCCTTTCATAAAATCCTCTTCATCCTTGGAAGTCTTCAAATCGAATCTGAAGCCCTTCCTATTTCCCAAGGCTTTCTTTTATTCTGTTTCAGCGATTCTGGTCTTTTATCTCATTGGATAATGTTTGCATGTATTTTATGTTCACGTATGTGTGCTTGTGTGTGAATGTGTACATTTTTGTATATGTATGTGCATATTTGCATGTACACATTTTTTTACAAACATATATGGATGTCTTACAATGTTTCTATAATGTTTTCATCTTATCTATTTTAATTATTTTTATTATGTCATCCCTCTGTTCAGCACTTTGGCCGACACTTGATGTCTTTTAAATGTGCTATATAAATAAAGATGACTTGACTTGACCCCGATGGGCGGAGAAACCCCATCACATGACAGACGAGCTGCAGGTGAACCGAGCTGATGAAGAGCTGGAGAGGTCGGGCACGAACGCTACAATTTTATTTTGAAGAAAGACGCGGAGACCTGCTGCAGAGAGCTTCATCCAATCAGACGCTCGGACCGGAAACAGCTGGACGGTGTCTGTGTTCATGCACTCAGTTCAAATCACAGCTGAACATGGGACGATGGACAGATGTTTCCATACTTTCTAAAATAGATTAATCAGTTTAACATTGATAAACGTGAGGTGAGACTCTCACACCGCCCTCAGCTGTGGGTGGTGTAGGTGTTGGTCTGAAAGCTCTCCGGTGAAGCTCGGTGCTGCCTGTGGTTAGTAGATGACTGTTCAGGACCCTGTGCCCCTGTAGAGACCGATGGAGGCACTCTTCAGGGGCGGAGGTGTCCCTCTCCGATGTGTTATTCATGCCGGCAGCCTGGAAGAAGAGCCTCAGCATCCTGCAGCGCGGCTCTCCTCGTTAGCAGGAGGGATCGAGTTTCCTCGGCGAGGCCGTCGGCTCAGATTAAAGGTGCTTATGGTAATTGAATCCTCACACGGTGAAAGTGCAGCTGAAACGAGTCGACACACGATACGACTGTTTCTGTCAGAGGAACGCACAAACACGTCCTGCTCCACTTCAAAGGAAACTGCAGCACAGCAGCGCTCAGACCCGCCTCCAGATTAACTGCCACGAACCTGGTACCACACTGTCAGTTTATCCAACACACACACACACACACACACACACACACACACACACACACACACACTACTGTATGCTAATATG
The DNA here is from genome assembly GCF_051167445.1 of Perissodus microlepis. Taxonomy (NCBI): domain Eukaryota; kingdom Metazoa; phylum Chordata; class Actinopteri; order Cichliformes; family Cichlidae; genus Perissodus; species Perissodus microlepis. The sequence goes on along the minus strand of NC_140467.1, from coordinate 64,578,345 downwards.
CACTTGAATCAGCAGCAGCACCAATCAGTCCCTCACAGGCAGAAGGACGAGAAAACCAAGCGAACCACCTTTATGAGACAGACGTTTGTGACGTCCACAGACTCAGGATCATAAACTCTTAGAAATGGAGCCACGCTTGCAAACATAATAGAATAGAATAGAAAAGCCCTTTATTGTCATTGTACAACACAACTGTGGAGCAAGACGCAGTAACACATGATCGATACAGGAAGTTCGAGTCCAGAAGTTCCAGCAGAGGGTTACACAACAGTCACACCTGGAAGAGCAGTGGGCGGAGCCCGCGACACGACCACAGTTACTGAGACTGCAATGATCCGGTGATCTTTAAAGACGGGGACCATGTCTGCGACCAATCAGCTGCCATCATTAAAGCGACCCCGACACGTCTCTGTGACTGGATGTGGTCATGACATCCAGTCTGTGATGAATCCACAGGTTCAAACAGAGACTCAGTGACGCTCAGTTCCTGCAGGGGGCGATCTCCCGCTGACTGGCTCTGACACAAGCTGCCCGAGAGACGCTGTGTACACCTGTTACCTGTTCAGAGACAGGTCACCTCCCACCAGGTGACCTTGTGATCCAGGTGTTGCACGCTCAGATGTTTCCCTCATCGCTCGGCGTCCCGTTTTCTCCAGTGTTATGGATCCATTAATGACAGACTCGGTCTCAGGTGAGCTCAGGTGTAAAACCTGCACACAACTCGACCTCGCCCGTGTTATTGTTCTTACTCCCAGCACACGTCTACGTGATGTAGGACTGGGCGATATACTGAGTTTTTTAAAAATATCGATATATTTTTATACGAGATAAGAGATGTGACAATATCCTTTATATCGATATAGTCTATGTTACGTTATAATTATACTCGTGGAGCCGCAAGTTTGCCTCTCTTTCGTCCACTTTTGTCTCTACGCTGCGTTACTCCGCCTCGCCTCTCCTTCACTGAACACAACTCCCCCTCCTCCCCCATCGCTTCACCTGCAGGCAACGACAGGACGGACACGGCAGCTATCAAAGAGGAGCTGCTCGGTAAAAAGAAAACATTTGGAGATTACTGTTTTACTGCCGGTAGCGGTAATCTCGTTAGAATGACGTTAACGCCATAACTGCATTAATGCAGCAAATCTCCGTTAACGAGTTAGTGCGCATCGCCCCGTGCGTGGGACTGGACGGCGTCAACGTGTTAACGAGCTAACCACGCTAACGCCCAGAGGTGCTGCACAGCCTAAAATCCTTTCATTTTCTCAAAAGTTGACAGCGCGCCTTATGTATGAGTTCTGGTTGTGCTGACTGACCGCGAACCGCTTTTCTGTGGAACACGACGCTCAGCAATCTGTCAAAAATGTTTGAGTACGACTTTGCTACGGAGCCGCACCGCTTGATGGATTGTTGGAGCATTACAGCTGCTGTAGTCAGGAGCCTCGCGGAGTGATACGCACTGTGCTTCAGCGTAATATTACCGTACTGTGTGTGTATAAGGACCATAAATGGCACCTGTTCAGAGACACGGTTACGAAGAGGATTTCAAACTCCAGGCTGTCGGTCACGCAGTAGAAGTTAAGAACAGAGCAGCTGTGAAATCTTTGTTATTCTGCTCAGCGTCTTTGTTTACATTTTGGCTGCACAGTTGTGAGCTTTTTGTTATGCACAAAAACAACATTGTTTTCTTTTATTTATGGAGCATGATTATTTAATAAAGGCTCATAATTTATTTCTGAGTCATTTTTTCTTGTACATCTACGCTGTATGTTAATAAAAGTGCCTGTGTGACATCTGGGACACAGCTGTGACTAAGAACTCTGTTTGTTCTTACTTTATGGCTTAAAAATATCAAGATATATATCGTATATCGCCATCCAGCTAAAGAATATCGAGATATGAATTTTGGGTCATATCGCCCAGCCCTAACGTGATGTCACCGAAATCCAGCAGATGAAAGCTCAGGGTGGGACGCACCGGGCTGGAGAAACAAACACACCCAGCAGCAGCACTCCCTGAACCGAGCGGTCAGATGGCGAGCGTTAACAGGTAACATCTATAAAATGATCGATCGGGGAAAACCTCAGTTTGATCTGTGACTCGTCCTAAACCCACACAGATCAGACTCGAGGTCGTGTTTTATGAACGATAAATCTGAGGTGCTCGGGTTTATTTCAGCCTCGCCGTCGCTCCGGTTTATTTTGGTTCAGTCTGTTTACGGCCGAGGTCAGGTGACTCCGAGGGTCGTCGTAGGTGCAGCAGAGCTGCGTGTGCAGGTGGAGCAGCCGGGTGGCTATTTTTAGACACGAGTAGAGAAATTATTCAGCGCGATCGCAGCTTTTCATTCAACGGCTGCTGACAAAGGAGAAGAAGCAGCCGTCCTCCTCCTCCTCCGTCAGCGTGACAGGTGGATCTGAGACCTGTGCAGGCTCCGCCCACAGCTGATATTGCAGCCTGAAGATCAGGCGCCGCTCTTTCTGTTTGATCAGCTGCTGAGGATCCACACGGCAAACATCTCCATCTTTGTTTTCAGCAACTCTGCACGCGCTCAGTCTGCCACTGACATCACAGAAACAGACGCCGCGACATCAACCGACACCCCGGCACCGCCCCCCTGCGACTGACGTCAGACCCTCAGACGAGTACACGAGAGATCAGTTCTGTTTCCCCATCAGCATCTGATCAACTTTAATCACTTTGTTGTCATGATTAAACAAATATCAAGAGAGCAAACAAAAACACAAAGAAATAAACTGGAAACAATTAGAGAGGAGCAAAAAATGTAACATCTGGATGACATAAAATAAAAAATAAATGAACAGAAACAAAAGAGTCTGTGTTCTTTTGATTTCTTTATCTGAAATGTTTTTCACGCTTCAGTAAAAGTAAAAGTTTGGATTTCTGGTCCTTCTTTAGGTGAAACCTAGTCAGGAAGCAGCAAACACAGAGCGCCACAATAACAGTTCCAGGTGTCAAATAATGTGAGAAACGTCCACCAATCAGGGCCGCTCGAGCACAAACTACAAGCTGATCATCAAACACGGCTATCCAATTAGCTGCCCCGTTTAAAACCAGCAAAAGCTACAAAAAAAGGACAAAACTGCTGGGAGGGGGGCTTTTTCCTTACCTGTGCCCCGGGCCCCGTTTCTCTGTATCCGCCCCTGTCCGTAACCTTTCACGGGCTCAAAAAAACGCGGTTTAAATCTGTGTTAATGGGGGGGCGGGGTCAGCCTGCAGGAACATCAGTGTTCCTAAGCACTCCAAACACACCTGCTTTACTTTCAGCTGCTCCGCGAACCCCGCAGCTCGCCGTCGGGCTGTCCGGTCTACGTCACAGTATCACCGGAGTACCGACTGAAAGTGCGCCCGCTGCCCCCGGTCCTCGCTCCGCCGGCGCTCACCTGTGTGCGGCTCAGCATGGACGCAGTCCGCGGAGTTCTGTTCCGTCGGAAAGTCTGCGGGCGTCCCTCCTCCTCCGGTACTCAGTAAACGCTCTAACGGGCGCAGAGCTGCCGGTGAGCCCCGGTGAGCTGCGGTGTCCGCGGGCTGAGTTCGTTAGCGGCCCCGGAGCTGAAGGACTGGACTGAGAGTTTACTGTGGACGGGAGAGCAGGGCGGCGGAGCCCGACCGGCAAGCTCCGGGAGACACGGGGGAAGTTTAGTCAGACCACCACAATAAAAGCCCGCATTCGCCCGTGATGGTCAGGGCTGCAGAGGTGAATCTGATGTGGTTTGTAACGCAGACACACACCAGAGTGACGTCACTGTTATGATTTATTTTATTATCATAGCAGTTAAAACTGCTGCTCGGCAGATTTGTGTTTATGCTTCTGCTTAGTTTTTATTGTTTCTTCTAATCCTAACCGTGAGTTAGGAGACATTAGGAGAGCGTCCTGTTTGAAAAATTCATTTCGTTTTAATGAGTTCAGCTGTTACAGCTGGAGGTCCATTTAAACCGCGTGAAAACAATAAACTGAATGTTAGCTTTGACATTTCTGTACACGTCCATCTGTGCGGTCACACAGTAAGAGAATTTTATGCAATGACACATGAACAGTTATGTCATTGATGCACAGCACATTAATGTGACCCCAGTGTTATTATACTGCACGGTGTTCCAGAAACTCTGTAACAGAGCACAAATACAGTCAATAAAACAACAGTTTTACAGTTATTCATGAAGAAACGTGAAAAAGCTGCTCCCTCCTTTAGCTCGCTCTGTATTTTTCCCTGTAGTGTGACTGTGTGCAGCTGTCTGTGACAAAAATAACACTTGCAAACCTCAAATTCAGGTTCAATGAATAAAAATGCCTCATTTAGAAAAATCGATGAAGATCTGAGCAGGTTTATGATGCTTTTATTTACCAGCAGGACAGGAAACAGAGACTTATTATTGTTAAATTGACTGTAGAGCAGTCGTGTGTGTGTGTGTGTGTGCGTGTGTGTGTGTGTGCGTGCGTGCGCGCGCACCTCCTCCTCTCCCCTGCTCCTCCTGTCCTTGCTGTTTACCAGCTCTCTTCCTCCTCCTCTCTGGGGACCTCCGCCTCAGCGCTGCCTGCTGACTCGGTGTGTGAATGCGTATATTCCGAGAAACCGGAAAGACGAAGGAACAAGCTGCACAACTTCACACAGGCACAACAGGACCGAGTCCACCTTTACCTGTGGTGATCTGTCTCAGGTGCAGAGGTCATGTGACCTGTTTACGAGACACGAGAGCAGCAGCAGGACCTCGATGTCACAGAGGCAGGTAAAAAGCTCCTTGGTGACAGAGGCTGACCCCGGGAGCCCCGCCCTGAGAGGAGAGCGTGTTTAGTTTTGCCTGCTGTGAGTCGCTTTCTATCCTTTCAGTGATATTTAAGGTTATTCAGTTTAACCACGATGCCTCCTCAGCACCTCCCAGCTGACGTGCAGCTTCCTCCTGGGTGGAGGTGCCAGGGCAGACCCAGCTCGGCTGTGCTTATTTTTAGGCTGCGGTGCCTCGACCTGTGACCTCTGACCTCCCAGGTGTGAGGTGTTTACAACCAGCTCTGAGCTGTGACCTCTGAGGCCTTTACAGTCAGAGTTTGAGTTTACAGAGACACAAGCAACTTCCCTCACGCTCACTCTGCTGTCCTATCGTGCATGTCCAGCCTGTCCTGTGGCGCCCCCTGCTGGTGTTTTATTAAATCCAGGATGTAGAGTGGAGGTGACAGACGTCCTGCTCCTTTGTGGAGGCACTCATTGATCTTTGTGAGCGGCTGTGAGCTGCAGGAGGAAGCAGAGAGCATCTGTGCTTCATCCTGATGATAATGAAGCTCCGCTGACAGCATCGTATCACTCGCTGTGTCTCCACGACAGCGAGAGTCGCCGTGAAACACCGCCTGTGTCCAGCTCACAGCTCCTGCTCATCATGGGTCATCCATCCAAGTCTCAGAGCAGGAACATCAGCACCAGAAACTGAAACACACTCAGCACTTTATCATTGAACTCCTTTCATACAGTTAATGGCCTGTCACTCTCACCCCAGTCGTGAAGTCTTTGAGAAACTCATCAGAAATGTGATTATGGAAGAGACTGGACATCAGCTGAGTCCAATGCAGTTTGCACAGAGCCCCATTAGAGGAGTGGAGGACACGTTTTGGACTGTACCGAATCTGAGGCTCAAATATGTGGAGAGTAAAGGGACTATTTCTCCTCTGCTTCTAATACAACACAGCCCCAGATTTTAATCAACAGACTTTTAGTCTGAAATCTGGAAAACCTGGTGGGCTGGATTTGACACTTTTTAACTGACACATCACAACGAGTGGGAATAAATGGGGCTCTGAATACTAACGCATCGTGTCATCACAGTCCATCACGGACTCTGAAGGTACGAGACACGGCTGCCCATTGAGTCCTCTGATTTTTGCTCTAAACATCTTCCACCTAAAGTCACTGAGTGGGTGCAGACTGCACTGATGCTGGGGGGTAAGCTCATCATCTCCCAGTGGAAGGCCCCTGCCACCCCACCTGTTACTCTGTGGTATCATCAGCTAAGGAGGCTCGCCGCACTAAAACGTCTGTCATACAGGCTTCTGAAGGAAGTGGAGTGCTTCCACCTGAAGCGGGATCCTTCAGAATAAAAGGATCAAATTAAAACTCAGAGTGGGACAGACACTGGGATCCTAACGGCCCTGAGTAGCACTGCAACATCCACCCCCAGGCTTCTTCATCCAGCTTGCTTGCTCTTCTGGCAGCAGCAGAAGCAGCGACATATGTCACCATATGTTTAAATAACCTCCAAAAACAAATGTTATTTTCAGCCATATAGTGCCTAAAGTTGCACTGGTATAGTATAGTGACCATTCAATATTTTTTTCTACTTTAAATACAAAAAGTCTGAATGAATTTAAAAACACACACAGAGCAGACAGCACGTCTGTCGACCTTTGACAAACACACGAGACGAAATAAAACAGCTGAAGTTACAAAGGTGCTTTTTGTGCTTATAACATATAAATATTATAAAATACAAATGTGATGACGTCAAATTACAGAAACAAAAGTCTAGGCAGTGACTATAAAACCAGCTGAGCAGTCACAGGTGTGTGGAGACGTTCACGTGATGAGTTTAAAACACTCTTAACTTTGCAGTGGGTGGTACAGTAGCACAGGTCCTGCTGCCTTTAGCAGCGTTTTGTTTGACAGCGAGTCTGAAACTCCCGCTGTCACCATATTTTCACCACTCTGGTAGGATATAAACACACATGCTCTGTGCAGGTAGAACGTTTTCCAGTTGGGAGGGGTCTCCCATATGGAAAAGATACATATAAATATGCACATATAAATCTTATAAAGTTTGTATCTGTCTCGTGTGAAACTTGTATGAAAAGCATACAAGAGTGAAAACAGATAGAAGACCCCTAGAAAAATTATATAAAATAAACTTGTATGTTTTGGATACTTACTAAAACAATATATGAAAGTAATGAGAAAGTGGCCACTTTATAATAAGCCTTATATGACTCACTATATGAAGTAGGCCACATCTGATGCAAGTCTTTTATAAGTCTTTTCTATTTCTTTTCCACATGGGTAATGATGCATTTGCAGCGTGTGGGAGAAAAATAACTCATAAACATAGATTACTTTAGCATGAGACAGTTATTTTAGATATTTTTAAAAGTATAACACAACACACTGTTTAGATCGTACAGTTTTCAGCTGCCATCAGCACAAAGTGCTAACATGTCAGGTGTTCATGCCGAGCAGGTAAAACACTGGTGCTGGCAGAATGTGTGTTCCTGGCAGCATCTTTGGAATATGTCTCCATCTATTATGATTTTATTTCACCAGCGTGTAAATTTGAAAGTAAAACGTGAGTAAAACGTCAGATAAAATGGCGACGCTTGCATTCCCACTTCAGGCGCCCACACTGATCTTCCAAAGGCCTCCTCTCCAAAAACCCTTGGCTGGACAAACTGGGTGCACAGTTTTCATCTCATTCATCCTAATACAGCAGAGATGAGGCAAAGTGTGACATCCACACAGAGTCCTTCTGTGACACCACCTTAAAGGGAGGGGACCAGAGACAGCTTATAATAGGGTGGAGGTGAAACTGAAACCATCAGTAAAGTTCACACTGATCCATCACAGCTCAGCTGCCTGAGAAAGACAAACATGGCCTCTTCACAGCAATGTAAGTACATTTACAAATGTTAGACGTCTTTAAATTTGTTAAAAACACAAATTTTCTGTAAGACTTTTAGATCATAACTTTGGATAAAATGTCAAAAAACGAAGTTTGACTTATTTTTATAATCTAAAAAATCCTGACAGAAACTTTCAGTCTTATTTCTGAATTTCACTATTTTAAAATGTAGATTTACAGGAAGAACAATTAATTGAAAAAAAACTAAAAACAAAAACTGTCATAATTTCTGAAACAGTTTTCAGTGGAACCGTATCCCTGAATGTATTTCCTGACCTCCTCATACTAAGGTTCAGTTCAGCTGTGTGACTTCCATTAGTCATGAAATCAGCTGAACAAGTCAGAGGTTTGGGGTGAAGCACGGCCTCGTCCTGTCATGTGACCTACTGATATCACCTGATAGAAAGTTGGTGTCTGCCACCTACAGAGGACAGAGACATCCCGTCCCAGGCGCCTCATCATCACTCACATCTTGCACTTACAGCCTTCGTGGAGTCCCTGTGTCGGGTGCTTGGGTGGGTCCACTTGGAGACGATTTGTCTTAGTAGGAGACTCCAACGCTCATGTGGGCAACGACAATGAGACCTGGAGGGGCGTGACTGGGAAGAACGACCTAGGTTTATCCACCCAAGCTTTAGCTCGGTTTGGAAACAACAACCAAGGCTTTCTGCCTCCCTGATTGTAAGTAACACCACCGCACTGGCGTTCCTTACCACTGCCACCAGCTTTGTGGAAGCGACGCAGAAGACAGGGTAACCGTGGAGGTCGCCTCTTCAATCTGAGAATCTGGATTTCTTGTTTTCCCCATGAGCTTTGCGCCATTCGTCGATCCTGTCCGTGACTCTTGGTGCCGTTGTGTGCTTTGGACCCGGTGGACTCCTGGTTGGTTCTTGTTGTGGGATCTCTTGAGAAGAGTTCTGCAAAATCCCCTCCTCTTCGACATCTGCATTGGCACGGAGTGGACCGAACAAACCTCCGACCAGCAGGGGCGGATCTAGAGAAATTTTCTTAGGGTGGCAAAGAAATCAAATGGGTGGCAAAATCAAAGCCTTTTTTTCCCCAAACACTCATGCAGGTGGTTACATATGGTTAAAATGATTCAAATGCAGTAAGTATACACGTTTTTCATATAAATATAGTCTATAACTTAATTATTGTCTGTAGCCCACATGATTACACACTTTAGTTACATAAAACATGAGTTTTGATGCTATGTACTGTACAGCCTGTATGATAAATAAACATGTAGCCCAATAAGTATAAAATCCAGAAAGCTACACAACATGGGGCGCTTCATTTACAAACACAAGTCTAACTTAAGTTTCACTGTTTTTGTTAGAAAACAGTCACATTGTTACAGCTTAAATTACACAAAATGTCAGAAATCTGCACTGTCATGAACAAACATGTAAACCTAATTTTTCATGATTTGTTGGATTAACCCTCTGAGGTCTGAAATACAATTTGTGACTCCTTTTGAGTTTACGTTTGTATTTCACCCTCAGATTGTTTCATTTTATTTTTCCCCCGTTGCCTTGTTTGGTATCTTTTCAGCTCAACTGACTTTAGTTGTTTTTTCACTGACATATTGCATTAGTGTTACTGATCTGAAATCACACAAAGAACTTAAGATCCTAGTAGTATTTTTACTGTAAAAAAACACAGACATGTTGAGTAAATATAAATTGTACATTTTGTAAACATAAACAACTATTTATCTAAAAATGCAGCCAATACACCGTTTTTTTCATTTTGTATAAGAATTTAAAAATATTACTAAAACTAAAATGAGAGAACAATCAGGTGTCGCAATAAGATGCCCCACAAATGATGTGTGCCAGTAAAAAACAAGTTTGTCCACCAAAAGACAGAAGAGCGCAGGGATAAACCTGCAGGCCTGACAACAGCAGGTGTATCACTCCGCTGGTTTTCTACTTAGTGACAGTGTTTACGTTGCAAATGTGCCTCTGTGACATTCATTAGTGCCCTCACTGACACACTAAACAAAACGACTACACAACAGAACAGCTACACAACACAACACACTAAGTAAACACTCCACACTAAACGTCACAAATCTCTCTCTCTCTCTCTCGCTCTCTCTCTCTCGCTCTCTCTCGCTCTCTCTCTCTCTCTCTCTCTCGCTCTGTCTCTCTCTCTCTCGCTCTCTCTCGCTCTCTCTCTCTCTCTCGCTCTGTCTCTCTCTCTCTCTCTCTGTCTCTCTCTCTCTCTCTCTCTCTCTGTCTCTCTCTGTCTCTCTGCCGTTACCGTCACTCCCCAAACTTTTCCCTCTTCCTAAACAACCAAATCTCACGTGTTGACTTCTTTTTTTTTAATTGGTCGACATGGTGCATTTTTCCACCAATAGGAAAGAGGTGGCTTTTTTCCTTTCTTCACTGTTTTCGCGCTGTCCTTACAAAACGCTTAAAACACACACACACAAACGTGACGACAGTATTTAGAAAAAGCGTGGCTGATATATATGATCATAACTCTGGATTTACTGGCCTGTAATTAAAATGTAAAAACTTTGAAGTCCGAACTTTCAAAGTGGCTGAAACAGAGACTCAGCGTGGCTGCAGCTTGTTGCTGTGTCAGCTTACATCAGTCATGTGATTTGGAGGTGCAGCGTGTCCGTGGACCACAGAGGGTTAATAACACTCACCTTCCTTCCATTTCCACAGTGTAACATCCACCCACCTGTGTAAAATCCGAAATTCCCATGGTGTTGTTCAAAATGTGCTCTGGCACCATCATAAGCATCGCTTGCTGCTGAAAACAAGAAAAAAGCCGGTCCTGCTATGGGCTGAACCATTTGTTACTGGTGCAGGGGGGGAACTCTATCCAATATATTCAGTTTTAGCATTTAGATTCACTGCTGACTGTAACTACGCTCAAACTGTTAATGCTATCTTATTTTAATAAACAACACTGTCATATGCAAAACTGGGGTGGCACTTGGGGTGGCAAGGGATCATTTTAGGGTGGCACTTGCCACCCCATGCCACCCT
>NC_140467.1:64537663-64552663 GCF_051167445.1 Perissodus microlepis | reverse complement strand
TGGGTGTATTAGTGAACGCTTTCAGCGCTCTGAGGACTGCATCCCACTGTCGCTGCCTTAGCCAAGCCAATGTGCTGCTCAGCTCCAGCCAGTGTCAACACTGCCAGAGGTCCCTGTGCCTGCTGATTCTGTATCTGTTCCTGCTGGAGGGTCCGAGGGATCCATCCAGCCTGTAGCGCCACCTACTCCATCATTTGCGGCTGCCACGCTGTCATTTGGTCCTGCCTCGTCTGGTCCTGGTCCTGCCACACCACTACCTCGTCCACGTCCGGCTCAGCCTGCTCGACCTTGTCCGTGTGTGGTTTGGTGTCAGCGGCCACCTTCCAGGTCGCTGACTGGACTCCGTCGCCGACGCGGTCGGCATCCTGAAATGCTCCGACGCTGCCACTGCCTTCCACGCGGTTGGCCTTCGGATCGCCTACATTGCCACCGCTGCCTTCTGCACGGCCGGCCTCCAGAACTACTTGGTTTCTGTTGCTGGCCTCCTGGTCGGCCCCCTGAACTTGTGTACCTTGGACCCTGGTGCCATCGACCTCTGGGTTGGCCCCCGGAGTTACCGTCTTGTATTATTGAGCCACTGGCCTCCGGGTCGGCCCACTGAGCTGTGTTTTTGGACTCTGTGTTTTTGGTTTTCCCAGCTCATCTGTTTAGTTTTGGACTCCTGTTGCCGGGATTTTGTTTTGTTGGACTCCGAAGTTTCTGCTGGTTTTCTGGTTTCTGTATTGGAGAGGAGTGTCACCCAGGGTCAGATTCGCTGACAGAGGGATCGAACTTCTGGGAATCCTGTTCGCAGCTGGTCACCATGCTGTCACTGGAAAACTACTGAAGACTCTGATGTGGTCCCCCAGCCACCAAGGTTTATCCCAAAAATAACCCCTGGTGTACAGCCACCTCTAAATTCTGGAAATCCATCAGCAGGTGAAATGTGCTCATCTCCTTGTTGTTTCTCTGAAATCGGGATGCCCACCAGCACCGAGCTCCAACCATTTTGCTGTCCCCACAAGCAGCAGGGAAAGACAGTCAAAAGCAAGCATGGCCACCCAAGGAAGGCGAAAGTGCACTCTGTGCAAAAGAAAAATTCCCTGGCTGGGTGAGCAGTGCAATGTGGGTCTCTGTCTCCAGGTGGGTAGGAACTGCTTCAGGGTCTATCACACAGGCCCAAAAACGCCTGGACGCTTGTAATATAAAAAGGCCAATAAATTAAAAACTGAGTGAGCAAGGATAAAAAAAACATTTTTGTACATATTTATTATAGTTCATATTGCAAGTTGATGTTGTGTTGTATTTTGTTATTGCTGAATATCAGTTTCCACTATAAATCTCAAGTTCGTTTTTTTTTTAATTTAAACTGTTGTTCCACTTTCATAACAATAAAATAATATAAAATGGCTGCCAGGTATTGAAAGCTGAGGTTATTCTAAAAAAATGGGGCAAAAGCATTCAGTTATAGTATGTTTTTTGACCCTTTTACAGCCAAAATTACCAAAAAAGTCCAGGCGGCCTAAATTATGCTTGGTCAATAAAAGGTTAATTAATAATTTTGGATGTTAAAACCATATTAAACTAGTTTTTCTTGGATACATTAATATTTCGTTAAAACACAAGTTCAGCAATCTAATGCTAACACTTTGGTGCTGAAGGGAAGGGATGAGGGAAAACACACTTTTCCTGACTTTTGCGGTCCTCACTTTACCTATTCCCATCCCCCACCCGCTGCAGTCACAGGCTTGCAGGTGTTGCTAATTAGTCGCGTGCTCGGTGCAGCCAGACACGCGGGGCGTAGCTCGGAGGCGAGAGGAGACGGCTGGAAGTATGAAGAAGCATGACAGAGAGAAAGTGGAGATGTCCGACAGTCAGAGAATAGAGGATGAAGGGATGAATGTGGTAAGTACATTAAACAAACTATTTTAGTGTTTACTTAATAATTAGGCAAAGTGAAGTGTTTGCAGCCGACAGTTTGCTCTGTAGTTAGCATGCTTTGCTAATGCTTGCGTGACTTAGCTTAATGTGGTGTTCGACGACATTCTCCTAAACTGTACAATTTTTAGCTGATATCTTAACATTCATGCAGTCGTGAATGTCTGTTTTGGACACTTTTATTAGTTACTGTCGTAATTTTCGGTCGTCTGTGGGACTGAAAATGAACGCTTAATGAGCAATCAATGAGCTTAATGAGTAGCTAGCAATAGTGTTAGCTCCAAATGGTGAGTAAATTTCTAGAACAACTTCGTTCAACTATAGGCCTTAAGTATTCACAACAAGAAACAAGCTAAGCAGCTACAGAGTCTTTTCTTTTCAAAGCGTCAAGTTTTTGTCGTGGCGGGGAGGGTGGCAGTCGGAGCAGCGAGACAGACCCGCCGAAGCTAATCCAGGAGTCTGGATTAGCTTCGGCTGTCGAGGACCCAAGTTCATAATGCAATTATTGTCGTGACGAGCTAAGAAATGGCTAAAGTGTAATGTTGTGTCGTGGTATGCAAAACGAAGCGTGAGGTCGCGGGGGCAGCGACAGTACCAGAGCAGCAGGCGAACCGACTTTTCCCTCAGTTAAATATTCAGCCGTGGAAAGTAATTTAGTGGTGGTTTAAGTTTTGTTGTGATTGTTTGTGATAGACAAAAAAATAAATTTTACTTCTGCAGTGGCTTGATTGCTGTTAATCACAAACGATGAAGTACTAAAAATATAAAATAATAAAATTACTATCATAGTAAATTAAGATAAATAAATCTAACAATATTAAGCATGTGAACAGACTACTGCACAGCTTCATTTAAACTATGACTTATATTCAAAAGATTGATTTTTATAAAACCGTATTCATATTTGCACCATGTCTTTATAGTGACTAACATATGTGATTAGACCTATTGATGTCACCTTAAATACTATCCCATTATCACTAAGTGTGTATTTCTTACTTGTTGATGTATAAAACTAGTGTACTTCAGGTATGGACATGTTATGTTAGCTGTTTTGTGTTTGACCTCATCCAGAGTAAACAATCCACCAGACTGAAGGCACGTTTGCAATGCCTGAGAGACCATCATGATAAATGCTTGTCAAGAGCCATGGACTCCTTAAAACACCAAACACAGGTAATCATGATAGGGTTTTGACTTTTCCCATATTACAATATTAATAAATACAGTGGTGCTTCTGACTTAGATTTGTGACAGTATGAATGCATGTGCCAAAACATTCTGTAGGGGTGTGTTGGTTTGATTACGCAGGTGTACTGAAAAGATAATTTTTTTTTTTTTCACCAAAGCCAGGTGCTGAAGTTTGTTTTGTGTGTGTGTGTGTGTGTCTCTGTAACGCCCGAGTTTCACCCAAGCAACTTTAGCATCGTGTCAGCTCTTTAGTTAACTAATTTGAAATGGCTTTTGCCATGTGTGGGAGGAGGGGGGAATAGTGTACAAACCTAGGACTGACATTTAAGCAAGACATATTAGCCTTTTATAAAGAAGTAGAAGCTGTACCCAAATGTCATTCTAAACTAAAATGTAAAAATTTGTAGAAACTAGTACTTTGGTACAAAAGTGCATCATTAAGTTCTTAAATATCCGATATATGTATCTAAGTATCATAAATATTACCTGGCAAATAATGTACTTCAATATCAAATGTATACATAAAAGCAAAGTGTGTACACAGTTACATGTATTTCAGGGGGTGTTATCAGCCTGGCTGATCTGAAATTCAGCTTTTCATTTTTTTTTTTTGTACTTCTGTACAGTACTTGAAAAAAATGTTTGGTACATCCCATCACTCAGTGCAAGCTGAAATTGTCTACAGCTTAGTTTACAACAGTACTGAGGGCCACTTTTTAAGATGGAACCATGTTTAGTCAACTATAGGCTAATAGAAAGGTTTTTTTTTCTTTTTTTTCTTTTGGTTGTGCTGTAATTAAAGCCTTCTGAATTTAGACATCAAAACCAAAGTATGTGTAGTAATGCTGTGTTTTCTTACACAGCATTAGGTTTAAATAAAACAGAGGATGCATTTAGTAGTGTATTGGTCTTGTTCATCACCTTTTTGTGAACCTTATCAAAAGAAATGTTTGTCTCTGTAATGTTTAGCCATCGGAGAGAACAAACCAAGAGGGTGAGACTTCATCACAACCCCAGCTCTCACCTAAGCAACTTGCAGCTTCCAAGACTTTGGTAAGTAACAAATTGATTTTAACTTGTGGTATATAACAGGCTCAGTACTCTATAAGTTTAACAGTTTACCATGTAGATATAGATGAAAAATTAGCAGTGGTGCTGGTATCGATAAATAAATAAATAAATGTGACAGCTGCCAGTCATTATGTGGCTTTTCTGCCTTTCTTTCACTGCATGTTAGCCTAATTTGTATAAAAGATGGGTTATGTTCACACACACGTAGGTGACAGAACAGAACTTGACACACGAGCACAGCCCACAGTAGTGATAATGAAATGGACTTCAGGATATACCTCATGATTGAGAATCCATAACTCATTACCCCCCTTAAACCACACTCAATTAATTTTCCACAGTTATATCTAATTCTAAAGTGACTTTGTTATCCTCCACAGCTCATGAAACTTAATAAAAATTTGCATTCTGCATTGGTTGTATATTAAGATGGTGTGCAAAGTATGTTGACACTCAAGCTGTGTCCCAAAACCTAGGCCGCATCCTTCGAAGACCGAGAAGGCCGGAAGTGCGAGGCTTGTAAAACGGGACGGTCTAGCATTCAGATTTGCGTCACCAGCTGTCTCGTTGGCGTTTAATAAACTCAGCTGTCTCGCCGGCTCAAGTGACCATTGAACCCTTCGGTCAGCTATCGAGCAGCTGGGTAACAGAAGTCTCTGAAAACCTCTGAGCACTTTTGCAAATATGCGATCTCTTGATAAACTGAGCAGATATTTGAAGTTTACACAGCTACATTCTCACCTGAAAATATGTTAAAAGTTTATTTTGTGACCCAGAAAGAGTAATAAGATTAATAGTTAGTAGCGGCCGCCATTGTTGGAAACTGGAATCTGCTGGGCCGCGCTATGAATTCTGGGATATGGTGGGGCACAAAGGATACACCCAACCCATCCTTCAAATCTGGGGAAAAGGAGGACGCATTTGTCGGCCAGATTCGGAGGAGTCTACGAATTGGGACAGCCTTCGTGGCGTCGCTGTGATGTAATCGGTCTACAAATGCGGCCTCAGGAGGTTGCAGCTGACGTTTTGGGACACAGCTTTAGTGCCAGTCAGGACAAGAAACCAAACAAATCTCTCATTTACCTGAAAATGTACTAGTCCAGTGACCCTGAAAGGCATTTTAATAAGTTTAAAGGCAAGCTCTGTTGTATTGTTTTAAGGCAGATATTTCCATGATTTTAAGTGTTTACATTTGGCCTAGATATGTTATATGTTCGGTTATCATATCGATATGTGGAACAAAGACTTGACATGGTTAAACAAGATACAGGAGTGATTCTGTTAACTTTTTTCATAACTAAGATATAATTATTGTGGTCATGAGCTACGTACTTCTGCGCTGTACTGCTTCTTAATTATAGAATGCTTATTTTTCAGTTCAGGATTGTTAGGAATTTTAAAAATCCACATTCAACATTTAGGATTGAGTAAACAAATAATAAAAGCCAATGGCAGTACTTCAATACCAGTTCTTGTTACCCATCCTGTGTGAGAGGTGAAGGAGAGCCAGAATTGTCTGCACTGTTTCTGATGTGGATTAGATGTCATTCATATTTAGTGTTTTCAAGGTGCAAATTGCTGAATTGACTTGCATGACTTTCAAAATTGCAAGTATGCTTTACCACACATCTTATCTAACATGTTCCTCATTAACATTATGTATGTAGACATGGTGATACATGTGTCCTTTTTAATTTTATTTTAAAGCCCTCAGCAAGTCTTAATCAAGAGGGGGAGACCTCATTGTCAGATCTTTCATTTGAGCTACCAACATCATCTGAGAGCATGGTATGTGTCAAATAAGCACTTTTAGCTTATCCCATATGACCATAAGTAGCTCTGAAACTTTTTCATAACTTGCAGGTTTTTCCTAGAGTGAGTTAAGCTGTCAGTTTTAAAGAGAACCAGCAAACACAGCCCTGACCATGCATTCACTGTTTTGTTAGCATGTACTGTCTTTATGTCACATACTGTCACACATGGCCTGGCAGAGAACTGAACAACAGGAGGTTCAATCTGGCCTATGGGTGGCTTTGCTTCAGCTATAATGCTTTGCAATCTTGGAGTTGAATTTTTCATAAAATTAACTGTTTTCCTGGTGTGGTGAAGTCAGCATAAGTCTACACAGGATTGCAAATGTATGGGAAGTTAAAATTTCTAGATATGTTATTCAAATCAAACTCATGAGGTTGTTAGTTTACTTACAGAACTCAAAATGTAAAAATTTCTTTCTTAATTCGCTTTGGGTTGAGAAGTTAAAAATCAGGTTTGATATCTTTCTCGATGTATTACAGTCATTGCTGTCAATGTCTTACATCTCCCCTCTCTCCATAGGAAATAATTGTTGATGCTGATACTGACATCGATATAATCACTCCTGAAAGTTCATACTCTGATGCTGCTGACCCAGATGTGCCATCACTCAAACGAACTGACAGCATATTTGTAAGTTTGCATAATTCTGGTCATTTCCACACTTTTATTAGGGCTTTAACTTACTGTAGAAGACTGGCATTGCAGCATTGCAATTTTTAAACTATATGTACTTAACAAAAATCTTGGGCCACTCTTCATTCTTTGTATTTTACTAGCTATATGGGTATAGTTCTCCAGGCTTCTTGAAGGACTTTCAAAGGTCCTCTTTGGCTGTTTCTGCATTTGGTTCTGTTCTGTCAGGTGACTCCACACTGCTTCAATAATGTTAAGGTCCAGACTCTGGGGAGGCAAATCAATGACTGTTAATGTTCCACTGTTTTGTTTTTTTTGTTTTTGTTTTTTTTTGTCATAATTTCATCAGTTTTGAGAAGATCTCCAACACATGCTGCCCCAAACCATGACAGAGCCTCCACCATGTTTTACAGATGACTGTAGACCCTCACTGTTAAACCTCTCTGCTATCCTCCTGCATACACGTTGATGAGTTAGAAAAAAAAAAATTCAATTTTGGATTTTTTTTACTCCACAAGCCATGTTTCCAGTGATTTTTGTTTTTAAGTCCAGTTTTTGTGTAATTCGGCATACCTCAGCATCTTCTCAGTTTCATTTGGTTTAATAACCATTCTTAAGCAACACAAACATGACAAGACTTTGAGATACTGATCTGCTGTGGGTAATCTTTTTTTTCCCTTTTACGTTTTCATGGCTGCGATTTCTTTCTGTGCTTCGCTTCTCCACTTACCTCAGATTTTATTTCTTTCAAAGACACTGCACACCATGCTGAGAGATGCAAGGTTTTCAGGTCGTTGGGAATCATACTGTTGGTCTAAAAATAGTATTTTATGTCTGTAACTGTTATCTTTGGCATTATTCATAGATTCAATTAATGAAATGGAAACAAGTGATGTTTTAGTGACAGTCTGCTAGAAAGAAATTACCTACAGATAACATTTAAATTTTATTTGTTTTCTAAGTTGTCTATGTGGGGACACAACACTGGTTCATCTCTCAGGTTAGGAGACTTATTTTTTTGCTTTGAATGATTCATAGGTCATTGTTAAGTAGCTTAACAAACAAAAACATTCCTCTGAAAATGGTCAGGTACAAGGACTGGACTCAAATGAGTGAAAAAGTAGCCAATGTCCAAAGAAAAACTTTGAAAGACCTTCCGAATGTCTGGAGAACTATTGCTCAAGAACACTTTAGAAATTACAAGTCTGCCTCCTTGGAGTAAAAATGTAAAGTAATGAGAGAGAGGAAAAAATACAGGAGTTTTCATCCAATTATTTGAACAGCTCTGTTCAATAATTATTTTACAGGTTGTTTTTTGAGGGTTTTTTTGTATCTTGTTTCACACAAACATTTGACATTTGGTTGTCAGCTGTGAATTCTTATGGTAGTGCTGAAATGGTATCATCCAGCCCTAATTTTTCCTTATTAATTTTATGGTTGGGTTGAAACTATCGGTAAACAAGTCTTTGTGTATACAAAGCCAAAGTTAGTGATAAAAATTAAAATCACTAAATCCTATAACCCTTCATTAACCTGGTAACAGTTCCAACAAATTAAATTTCACTTTAATGAAGGTGTTAAAGGGGTCTCACAGACGGTGTAAGATTTTCACACCTGGGTAATTCTTGTGAATTTAGCTATAAATGTGTCTATCTGGTTTTTCAGCTTACCAGTGAATACCTGCAGTCAATCTCCAAGGTGGCTGACACATCAGAAGCTTCTGGAAGTTGTATTGAAAGCACTGATGATGAATATATTCCATCAAAAGACTCACGGAATGAAAGCAGTTCAGAGGGATCTGACAGTCCTGCAAAAAGGGTCCCATTGTTGAAAATTAAGAAAAGAAAGAAGTCACAAAAGACTTCCAGAAGAAAAGCACTTCCAAGTACATCTTCGGGTAAGGACCATGAGACGGAAAGTGAAAGCTCTCAACCTAACCAGGGAAATATTTTTGTGATGAAGCTGCAAAAAAAGAAAAATGGGGCTAGAGTATACAGTAAAAAGCATCACTGCTTATACTGTCCACAGGAGTGCCATAAAATGGCAAGGCACTTAATACGCAAGCACAGCAGTGAACTGGCTGTAGCAGAAGCAATCAGTTTTCCTTTGAAATCAAAGGAGCGCAAACTACATTTTGACCTCATTAGAAACAAGGGGAACCGTGCACATAATATTGAGGTTCTGAAAGTGGGCTGTGGAACACTAATCCCAAGTCAGCAAACTAAAAAACCAGTGAAGCCAAATGACTACATGCACTGCGTTAACTGCCAGGCACTGCTGAAAAGACATTCATTATGGAGACACATTTCAAGATGCAAGCTTTCACAGAAGTGCAGCACAGCAAAACCAGGCAAAAGTCGGATCCAGTCACTTTGTGCCTTTGCACAGCCTGTCCCAGATGGTGTCAGCAGAAAGGTTTGGGAACTGGTGAATGCTATGCATCAGGATGAAGTCAGAAACATCATCAGAGAGGAGAAAAGTATCTTGCGACTTGGAGAACACTTGTATTCAAAACATGGACATGACAAGACCAAACATGAGTACATCAGACAAAAAATGCGAGAAATGGGACGGTTACTTCTGCGCTCACGGGAAGCAGGGACACTGAAAAAAATGGAGGATTTCTATGTACCTTCAAATTTCAAGTTTGTGGTTCAAGCAGTAAAGGATGTGGCTGGCTTTGATGAAGACAAAAACATCTACAGAGCTCCATCATTGGCTCTGAAACTGGGCCATAGTCTCAAGAAGATTGCAGATATTCTTGAGTGTGAAGCAAAGATGGCAGATTTTCATGATGAGGAATTTCTTAAGAATCTGAAGAGAAGCCGGGATCTTTATGAGAAGAAATGGGATGTGTGTGTTTCATCTCGTGCCCTGCAAACTCTAAAAGAAGGAAAATGGAACACTCCTCAACTCCTCCCTTTCACCGAGGATGTAAAAACCATGCATATGTATCTTGATAGGTACAGAAAAGAATACCAAACCAGACTTGCCAGTGATCCCAATAAGAAGAACTGGTCAATGCTGGCCAATTTGACTCTTTGCGAAGTGATACTGTTTAACCGCAGGAGAGAGGGTGAGGTATCAAAAATGCCACTAACTGCATTCACCCTGCGAGACACTTCAGGAGTCCATTCGGATTTGGCAGTAGGACTTTCAGAGTTGGAACAAAAACTTTGTCGCCATTTCCAGCGCATCGAAATAAGAGGGAAAAGGAACAGAAAAGTTCCTATCCTCTTAACACCAGACATGCTGTCCTCAATGGAAGCCTTGGTTTCACATCGGCGGGCCTGTGGTGTGTCTGATGAAAATCCCTTTTTCTTCTCTAGACCTGAAGCAGACACTCACTTCAGGGGATCAGATGCCATCAGACAGATTGCAAAGGAATGTGGAGCGAAGCATCCAGAAACACTGTCCTCAACTAAGTTGAGAAAGCATGTGTCCACACTGTCCACAGTCCTAAACCTGAGAGACAATGAGATGGACATCCTCGCAAATTTTCTAGGCCATGATATCAGAGTCCATAGGGAGTACTATAGACTGCCTGAAGGAACACTTGAGTTGGCTAAAGTCAGCAAAGTGCTCATTGCTCTAGAACAAGGCCGACTGTCAGACTTCAAGGGAATGAGCCTCGATCAAATCCAAATTAATCCCAATGGTAAACAAAATGTTCTTATATTTTTATTTCAGAGTAAATGTCTTTTGTGCTACATGGTTTTCTTATCACTGCTTTACAGAAGAAATGCAGGAAGATGTGGAAAGTGATCTTTCAGAGACAGATGCATCAAAGGAGTCATCTTTCAGTTCCTCAACATCGAGTAGGTGACAGGTTTAACTGTTTTTAGCATCCAGCCATTTACTGCATATAAAAATAGATGACATGATGGTTTTTACATTTGTAGCAAAAAACGTGGAATCTTATAGTGGCAGACTGTTAACAGAGGGGACAAACTAAAACCTCAAAGTACATGCCAAATTGTTCCGAAAGAGTTTCTCTCATTTTACTTAGTTATCACATGAATGTATGTTCAATTGTTAAATTTTCTGATCAGTTTGGTTTGAAGTGTACTTAATGTTATAAAAAGGCTGTGAGCTGTCATTATTGACAGCTGATTTCAGTTTGTTTCTGGCAGGCAGATGGACAAGAACTGTACCCCTTGCTGCACTGCCCCATCACTATTGTGCAGACACTTGATCCAAATGACAAGCAACAGATGTCTGCGCTTGTTGTTATGGCTTAATATTTGAATAGTGCAAAGATGTGGAGACATGCCATTCATCTTTACATACAGTTAATACCTCTAACAAAAAATACATTGCGTAGTGTAAAGGCTGAATGGGCACAGAGTTCAACCATATACCATTACTGACTTCTTTGACTTTTGACTTTTTTTTTTGTCAAAGGATCCCAAAGATCGAGAAGTCAGCCAACCACTGAGTTTGATGAAACACACACAGGTATCCAGCAGAATAACCAGATGGTACCTTTTTTAAATTATTTTGTGGGTTTTATAAACACAGAAATTTAAAAAAAAAATTAAATAAAAAAAATAAAAATATATATATATTTATTTTTTAACAGGATCCTCAACACCTAAGAGAAGAAAGGAGACGGGATCTGACATTGATGACCCTAAAGAGGGTACTTCTCACACCCACCGCACACCCTGTTTTGCCTCAGGTACCTGTCTTAATTTAGCCTCTAAGCAAGCTTCACAAAAACCTAAAAAACAATTACAGAATTTTGATTGTGCGCTATCTCAATTTGTTAACAGGAACTTCAGCAAAGGAAAAGGAGTCTGACACTGATGCCACTAAAATGGGTAATTTGCACACAAACTACAGAACTTTAAGTCCCCCCCTTCCTTTTTTTGAAACCTGCTTTTACAAATTGGTAGAATTAAACCAAACAGGAGCACAGAGAGTATAGATGTTCTTTTTTTTGGGTATATTTCAGTTGTGCAAACCTGAAAACTTTTTGATTGGTATGACTGTCTAGAGCAGATTTCACATAATCCACAAGAAAACCACAATTTCTGTAATTGTAACTGGATGTACTGAATGTACTTTAGAAAGTATGTTAGAAGTTTTTTAGACTGATCATTTTCAGTATCCCCTACCAAAGAGCCTGATAGCACCATTGTTGCCTGTATTGTGTAACCTTCTTTGTACCCTTGCGTGCTTATTATTGTTAGCTTTTTCTATTGCTGCTAGCTGCTTGCCCACCATTTTATTTTCAAGCCACGTCAGTTCAGTTGGCATTAATTCTGTATATAGAGAACCATGAATGGGTAAAATCGTTTGCTTCAACCTTTGTGATTGTTTTCCTTCAAGAGCTCTGCCAAAAAAAATCACATTCTTTAACTGAAGGAGACTGGACTAGGTATTTGCCTGACAGTGTAATATTGAAACTTTTCAAATATTTTAAATTTTAGCACAGTAGATGAGTTATGTAGCAGGGTGATAAGACTGTACTGCATTGCAGTCACAATTTTGCATGTTTTTCAGTATTTGTCTTCTCTGTTCCAGGGTCACAAGGTACATATTTTTTCTACTTACAGTTTACTCTTCTTCCCATAGGACCACCAGGATTCAAGCAAGGACAGTGGACCACAGATGAGCCTGATGGTGACCACGCTACTGCAGGTATCCCACAGACTGAGGCTTGGCATTTGCCCACATTTCTTCTTTACCCATTCCCTTTTCCACACAACAGCTAAAAAGGCTATACTAAAATAAGCACTGATTTGCTTTCTCACCCTAATAATGCTTTTATTTCAAAGTTGTACAAATGTTCTTAGTACAACCTATCTAGACTGGATGATGACATGATGATGAATTAGTAATGATTAATGTAACAAGGCAGTAAGAAAAAACGGACGTCTTTCAGTACAAGGCTTTCGTCAGCGTTACAGCAGGCGAAATGTGTGCCAAATTTATTAAGGCTGACTACTTATGGGTG
Source organism: Perissodus microlepis (assembly GCF_051167445.1). Classification (NCBI taxonomy): domain Eukaryota; kingdom Metazoa; phylum Chordata; class Actinopteri; order Cichliformes; family Cichlidae; genus Perissodus; species Perissodus microlepis. The sequence goes on along the minus strand of NC_140467.1, from coordinate 64,540,074 downwards.
ATTAGCTGGTTATTACTCTTGTCCAAAATGACTGTTACTGGTCAAAGAATTTACTGTTGTTACTTAACAGAAAAACACTTCTTCCTCTGTCAGCTCTTTTTTGAGAGCTCCAGTAGGTGAATACTTTTACCTGAAGCAACCAAAGTCATACAAAAGTCTTTATGTCATGTTAATTCTGGACAAGATCATTCCAGGAATCAGGGCTCTGTGCCAGAAAACATGTTTGGCTAAAACTAGGTAATCCAGGTTTTCCATTTCAGAGTGAGGGTGGATGCTGAGTCAGACCCTGTAAACCTAATCTGCAGGATTTCTTTGACTCCTCTCCTTCTCCTGGTGTATCTGAACTGGCTGACTTGCATTTTTTTTCTTTTTCTCATCCATAAAGTTGCCATCAAAGGTCATAGTTGAGTGGTTTATTTTGCAGAAATTTACATTTTTACAGACATTGAGAGATGTAGTGAGATAATAGTTTGTACTTAACAAGACCGCATTTTATAATGATTTACCAATGTAAGAATGGAAACAGAAATGACATCAGATTTACTATCAGTTAAAGATGAAATTTATAGCCCATTTTCTAACTCTGGATGGCAGTACAGCTGTTAGGCTGGTAGTTCCCATGTATTCAAACATTTCCTGTGCGTTACTGTTTAAAAAATCTTTTTAATAGTATGTAGTGAGTGTCATCATTTTTGATGACAAAGATCTCATACTGATGCAAATAAATACACTGGGTGCATCCTAATTCACTAATTTTCTTCTTTTTTTTTTTTTTTAAATTGAAAGTTGGTTTGATTCTAACTCTTGCAGGCCATCTCAAAGCTCGTATTTGATGAGTGAGGCAACATTCACAGAAGCAGGCTTCACAAAAGTAGTTTTCCATCTGACAAGCCACCCTATTTATATATTACTGATATTTTTATTTTATCTTATTTTTATTTTTTTTGAAGTGGCTGAGCAAACTGGTCTAATCCATCACATAATCACTGAATTTCATACCAATGATGGGGTGTTGGATCAAGTCAGTCTGTCAGCAAGAAACACTGATAACTAAGTTATTTGTTATTTCTACTCACAGGCAGATCGTTTCTAAGCATCTGATTTGATCTTTGAAATTTCATTTTTGTCAACCATTTAAATTAAATGGTTTCTAGTATTATGAATATACTAGAATATTTTGTATTTTTTAAAAAAAATTAAGTTCACAATTAGAACTTAAGTACATACTGACACTAATTCTGTAAGTGGATTCTGTCTCTGAGCAGGATGCAGTATGAATCCAGATGGCAGCTTTTTACTTATGTACAGGTGCTAAAGTAATAGCAAGCTACAGGGAGAAAACAATGCTGCTCTATTATTGTTAGTCTCAACTGTTAAAGCTGACTGACAACTGAACTGTGATTAGCTACCTCACTTGTTACAAGTGGATGTTTCCTTAGATTTTCTTGTATCTATCCTCCATCCTTCTTGGGAGGTACTAAGAAGCAAGGAAAAAATGCAAATGATAGAAAAGTGTAGGCAGTTTCAGGGACCTATGATGTATCCACATATAACTGTGATAAAGAACCTAATGTGTAATTTGCCTGTTCTCTGACAGATTTATTTTATTAATATTCTGAAAATTCATGATTTAACTGGACCCTCAACAGCTAAGAGGAAACAGTGCAAAATTTAAAAGTGATTACTCTAAAACTGAAGCGTCTACCCTTTTTAGTTTTGCCTTAATTTATCTTAAATTAATTATTACAACTGTATTAAGTCACTTTCTTTTCTATTTTAGGAACATCAAAGAAGAGGACTTGGACATCAGCTGAGGTCCATGCTGTGGAAAAGACACTAATGTCCTTCATTGAGTCTGGTAAAGTACCAGGAAAGTCGGAGTGCGTTGCCTGTATTGAGGCTTCACCGAAAGCACTTACAAACAGAACCTGGACAGGGGTAAAGTTCTATGTAAAAAATCGAATCACTGCAATGCAGCGTAAAGCTGCAAAAAGAGTTTAACAGCCTGTTCTTAATTGTTCATTTGTGCCTTGTTTGCCCCTTTGCAATGTTTTTACGTTCTGTGCTAGACCAATGTTTTTGGACGTCAAAAAAAAAAAACGTTTGGAAAGAATGGAACTCATGTTCCATTTTAATTAGTTTTAATTATGTTTTGAAAAGGAAAAGGCATTCCTGTTGTGACATATCTAAAAATGCCACCTTGCTTACCAGGGAGTACTGTCTTATATATACTTATATTTATACTTGTATATAATATGATATATAGAGATATAATATGATATATAGAGATATAGATATATAGAGATATAGATATATAGATAGCTATATAGATAGATATATGTATGTGTGCGTATATAGAGATATAGATAAACACACACTGTTTGTTGGATGTAAGGGGCTGAAGGTCTGAC
>NC_140467.1:64500163-64527663 GCF_051167445.1 Perissodus microlepis | reverse complement strand
GGAAGAGGGTGTCAGTTTTATTAAGGGACCAGCTGATCAAATCCATAATTCTTTATGTTTTAGAGAACAAGACTGAGAGAGTCTCTGAGGGTTAGGGAGAAGGAAGGGAGAGGGCGAGAGATGTGTCTGCCTCCCCCGAGAGCTAAAGAGAAAAATGATTTTAACAAATGATGACAAAAATGATGATTACCTGAAGTCATGAGAGAGGTCGAAGAATCCTTTTCTAACCTGCTCTTAAATCACTCTTTGGTCTGACAGTATTTCTATTTTCATATTGCTGTTATTGCTTGTTTAGCTTTCTGCCTTCAGCTTTTTAAATGTGAGTTAACAAAGTCCAGCAGAAGCAGCACTCCCACTGATGTCGAGTTGGGACTGTTAAGTGTAAAGCTTTGAGCTCTTTGTTTCTCTCCAACAGACTCGGAGAAACCAGATGAGCTGAGGATCGTGCTCACTGGGAAAACTGGAACTGGCAAGAGTGCAGTAGGAAACACCATCGTAGAGAGAAACCCGTTGTATAGGAATTTATTTTACTTATGTATTAATCACATTATTTTATTGTATGATGCCTCGGTGCCACTGGATTCTAACAGGTCTCACACTCTGAAAAGCAGAAAAGCGCTATATAAATGCAATCCATTATTATTATTATTAATCCACTCTTTGTACTTCCACAACTAGACTTCAGACTTATAGTTAGGCCTGGATCAGGTGACCCTGAGTTACGCTGTGATAGGTCCAGGCTGAGAGTTTCCTCTGGTGTTTATACACCACTCATTTCATTTTGTCCCCTCTCTCATAACTTGTGTTTTGTCCTGTTTCTCCAGTGGGTCTCTGTGATGGCCCCGTCCTTCCCCGAGCCTTGTTCTCTTGGAGGTTACTTCCTGTTGAGGTTTTCCTTTCCACTGTTACCAAGTGCTGCTCATAGGCGATGATCGGTTTCTCTGTAATGCTGTGGGGTCTCTAAAGTGAGAGGACTGTTGTTGGGAGCTGGTGCAATCAAAAAATCGCTGTGCGCGCCGTTGATATTGTCGTCATTACAGTAATCCAAATAAGGGTAGACAGGCCGTACCACTCCCGGCATACCACTAGAGAGCGCCAACACACCACAAATGAAGTGGGCAAAAACTTTCCCATTCATTTCATTGGGCAAAAACCTGTATTAAAATATTAATATTTAAAAAACTATAGAAGTAATAGAAGTAATAAACACCAAAAGTCATAGCACACCATTCCTGATCCAGCCGCACAAAATGATATAACATATATGAAGCTTGTCTCAAAACTGCGGGGTGAGTTACGCCGCAAAACTTCAGGCGGAAACTGCGGAATAAGAATAATAAATCCGAGGAATAGTAATAAGTGTGCCTCTTGGCATAGGCACACTTAATAAGTTTTTGTACAAAGTATCGGTATCGGATCAGTATCGTCGATACCACCCTGAATATTGGTTGGTAATACTTGGTATCGGATCAGACAGGAAATCAGTGGTATCGCACATCACTAGTTGCAGCATGATGCAGTTGTTTTTGTCCTGGAGCAGGCTCCACTGCACCATCACGTTTATGTGCAATAAAAATAAAAGTAATGTCCACTTTCCCCCACACACCGACTGAAATCAGCTGATCGTAGTGAGAGCAAGAACCGATGAGCGGGACCGAGAGGCGGGCAGACGAATGAGGAACCAGGAGAACGTGATGAATGCAGCCATGGTTTCCTCTTTAAAACCACCTGTAGAGTTTTCTACACGTCGCTGAGATTAACCAAATTGTCCTGCATAATAACTGAACATGAAATCCTTTTTATTTATCTAAACAGATGATTTTCAATCCTTTTATCAACATTTTATTACCATGAACTGATTCTCTTTTACATGTTTTAAATACACAAACCTGAATAATCTCAGCCAGGGCTCCATCTGTCCTGACATACGTGGACATACCGTCCTGTAAAAAACAGAATCGTCTCGTATTCAGAGAAAATATTACGTGTTTCGTGTTGAGCTGAAAAGGAACAGTTTGTCCCGGACTTCAGCTACAATGAAAAAGACACAAAGCTGGATTTATTCTGTCTTTGCTGCACAGCTGCCTCTTCTTCTCTCATCCTCTCCCCTTCCTCTCCTGTTGCTCCTTCAATCATGAAACTGATCAATGATCAGCTGATCGTCTCTCGTGTTTGTTTATCGCCCACTTTGCGCCAGAAAGAGGAAACCAACGAATGTCGCGCTAAACAACAGCAGCACTTTTAAGCTTGATCAGCTGTTGTTAGAATTTATTTAATATTAATTTCTAGTATCAGCTGATGTTTGCTGGAGCCACAGCTGTAAAGCTGCTGGTCATGATGTGGGTTTGGATATGTGGTGAGAGGGAAACATGAAGATGAAACCAGGAGACGTCCTTACTGAATCATCAGAGCTGAACAGGTGATGGAGAAACAGGTTTACCTTTTAGGTGACATGGATGAGTTGAAGTTATGAACTGTTTCTGAGAGACAAATAACACCAGGATCCTTTTTTATGCAGCTGACAGCTGGTAACTGTGCAGGGGCGGGTCTAGCAAAGTGTTGCCAGGGGGGCAGGTAGGGCATTAACAGGGAGAGGGGGCACAAAGAAATACTTTCTTATTCTCATTTAAAATGTCTCGCTTTTAACAAATAATTATCTGAAGCTTACAACCAAAGTTTTTATCTGATGTAACATGTATAGAAATTATACATATACCAACAAGACTGTACATCACTGTCACAACAGCGTTTGTTTTCATTCAAAGGCTTTATGGCTTTAATACCTGGGGGGCCGGTCTCTCGTCAAAAGGCCGATTTTTTTGTCCCAGTCCAGCCCTGGGCACGACACGCAGTGAGTTAATCTGAGAAGGTGCATCAAAAAATAAATGGCCACGCCAGCGTTGCACATCGCAAATTAGCTCGCATAGACATTAGTTGTGCCGCTTCTTAATGACGGTATCTTAGCTAACAACCCCAACTACCAGATTCAACTTGTAACTGGTTAAAAATAACTTTGCCTACTGGTGAGAGGGACGTTGTTAGCTGGCAGTTTTATCAAGCGATGTTGAAATTTCCACATTTAGACACTTCAAATGCTTCAGCAGCTGTCCGCTCAGCGCAGCATCAGCACCACGGAGATACACGGATACAGCCGTAGACTCGAGACAGATCAAACCAGAAAGCTTTAATGAGCAGCTGGTTTGTCTCGCATTAACTGGCTGAGTTAATGCCAGTTAATGCAACATCGAAGCAGCTGGAATCCACAGCTCTGCGTGTTCATGGAGCTGCATGTTCACCTGCTGGACGTCACTACCTGACAAGTTTAACTGTCTTCAGAACATTGCAGAGGCCTTATTGACAGTATTTGGCTCTAATATCTGTGTGAGCAGATTTTCTCTCACATGAGTCCTCAGGTCTGAATGCTGGACACTCGGAGACCTGTGTCTCTGAGTGGGAGACCAGAGATCACATTAACATGTGTGTCCCTGTATTAACAAACATGCCATATTGGCTCAGTTTATTTTTCTTATCACTGTTGTGAGGAGACCATAAATAGCATTTGTATTTTCTGTCGTACAGTTCATTTGCTGTTATGGATAAAAAGTCTGTTTTTGTTTCAAAATAGCTGATAACTATTCGCTGACAGCTGCCAACATCTGCAAACAAATATAATTCTGTAAAGTTGTTTTATACAGTGTGTAACTGTTCATATAGAGCGTTATTAGATTTATTGCTAATGCAATCATACAGCACACTGACTTCTGAGGAAACTTTAGATGCACTCATCATCAGAAAGGTTGCCGACTCCTGCTCTACAGTAACTCGAACTTTGGAGCAGAGATGTAGTTCGACCCTTGGGTCTGCTGCCCCCTGCTGGTGAGAGGTGTTCAGTGACGCTGTGTCAGAGTGGCTGTTTCTGATCACGTGAACACTTTAACTTTCTTTAATCATTATACTCGTTATATTTTATCTTGAAACTTTTTTTCCCCCAAGAATTATTTTCTTATTAAAATCTTATTGACGATCCCGCATTTATTAGTTCTCTTTTTCTCTTGTCTTTGTGTTGTTATTTCCTGTTTTATTTTGGTGATCCCTGTGTGTGTGTTTAGAGTTTCAGTTGTGTTTCCATCGTGGAGCGCTGCTCTCAGATGTAACTCTGGCTGTGAAGCTGGATTTGACAAATAAGCGATTAAAGTTTACGTTTTTAAAAACATTTTTAGCGCCGTCGTCTGTCAGTACACAACTTTTTGTCACCAGCATAGATGATGTCATACTGCTGGAACAGGCAGCTCGCCTTCTACAGACCAGAACAGGTTGATGACAAAGTCAGGATTTGAATGGTCCAGATGCTGAGGAGGTCACAACTGGTCCGTTGAGTCTCTGCTTGCCCATTGGTCTGGGATTGAAGCCAGGTGAGACTAACCTAAGCACAGAACTCTTTCATTCTGGGAGGTAAACTGGGGTCCTCAGTCGGAGACGATGTGAACAGGTATAAAGTGAAGCCAGAAGACGTCAACGGCGTCCCCCGTTTGAGTGAGAACTGGAGCAGAGGCGTTTCATCTCTCAGATTCTGATAACTTCCACGTGATGATTGGAGCGATGGTTTAAAATGTCCGACGAGCACGCTCAGACCGCCGACTGGACTCCTGTTGATCGAGCTAACACAGAGTTATGTTGAACATTTTGTAGCCACGCCCCCTCTCTGATGTCACTAACAGCGTCTCCACCCATCGTCCTACTCTCAGCTGCTGGTTTCTTTTCCACACTTAGTTTTATTGCAGCTCACATAGACAGAGGGAGCCGGCTCAGGTCACACAGTTTATTGTTTTTACATCAGGAGCCTGTAACCAAGGAAACGCCTGCAGGATGTAAACAGTACAAAATAAAGGCACTTAACTTACAGCTGTGAGCTCCATTAAATAGCTTCTCTTTGCTCTTCTGTACACGTATTTACAGACATGGGACAGCGAAGGAGACGAAACACGCACGCCACGAAGCTTAAGACCAAACTGACAGATTTAAAACATTGATGTTAAAAACAGAAAGGAAAATACGACTAAAACACAGGAAGCTGCTCCTTCACAGTAAAACACTCCGTCTGTGTCTGTTTGCGTGCGTCACTGGGAGGAGCTGCGGTCGTTGGCGACGTCCTGCAGGCGGCGCATTAGAGCGTTGGAGTCGGGACAGACGCGTTTGGGCGAGGCTCCCTCCTCCAGAGCCATGCCACGCTTCCTGGTCGGAGTCTCTCCGGTGCGGATCATGCTGTTGATCTCCTGGAGACGCTGAAGGGTCAGAGGTCACAGATTAGTGTTCAAAGCTCTGTCGGGCTGAGCTGCACATGCTCAGACTCCTGACTCTTTGATCTCGGAGCTCGTTTATTAAACTGTTTCAGGGTGACGACGGCGTCCTGCAGGGGGGACCATTTTATCGTACTTTCAGGAATCCCTCCATAATCTGACTTCCTGTTTAAAGATGTTAAATAATAACACTTGGATATTGATGAGCTACAGCTAACCTGTGTCCGCGTTCACATGGACCTGTTTAAATAAAGTTAGAGGATGAAGCACCTCGAGACGACCGTTGTTGGGACAGGAAGCTGGTTTTACGCTCAGTTTCTCCAGAAAACATCAGAGGAACACTTTATTTTGAAAAGCCAAACTGTATCCTGTATAATAAACTGTTTGAACATCATGTGAAGTTATAAACGGACCTCTGACCTCTGCCTGCATCACGAAGCCCAAGTACACCTCAGAGGTACGACAGGCTCTCGCTCGTTTTTCTAACCGCCGCTGCCGTGCGCAGGCGCCGGCGGGAGAAGCCGAGTGTAAATCGACCACTGAAGGTTTTAAAATCATGAAAACGTTTCAGACACACGAGGACAGCAACAGTTTGGTTTCAGTACGAGAAGAAACAGCGTGGCGTCAACACGTCGTTACGGATAAAATAGCTGCTGTGAACGTGAGCAGTGACTCGTGTGGGGGCTTACGTTGGGGGGGCTGCTGCAGATGTAGTAGTGAATCTTTTCCCTGGGGGTCATCACTGAGGGGGCGGAGCCTGCCTTGTGAGGCGAGATGTAGATGGAGTGTTTGCTGGACAGAAGCATCCGGCGGGGAGAGCCGGTCCTCACGGAGGGGTACGGACACAGAGGGGGGGTCTCGACCTGAGCACGAGAAAAACAAAGAGGTCAGGAGAACGATGCTGTCACGCCCAACCGTCAGCCTCCGTCAGCCTCCGTCAGCCTCCGCCTGGGCTGTGTTTGTGCTGCTGGAGCCTTTTTAATGACATTTATTGATATTTAAACATCTTGGATTTAAAATGAGTCAAATTTAAATGTTTGGTCCAGAAGTCTCATCATCAGCTTCACAGACACTAAGCTGCTGCATTAATAATCCATAATGTTATTGATCAGCTAAATGGCTCCCAGCTCAGTCCACGTACCCCTGCAGACAGCGAGTTTGGCGAGTATTTCAGAGCGAAGGGCGTCATCTGCTTGATGTACACGTTGTTGTAGAAGTGGATGAGGTCCCCTCGCTCCTGCTCCTCCTCCCCGGCATTGGTGGTGGTCGTGCACGAGGTCTTGTTGGAGGTGTTTGTGGGCGTGGAGGGGGCGCTGCCGGGCTGGGGGGTGGGTAAGGTGCTGCTGGAGCGAATAGGGACCGGGCTGACGTCGCCACCTGCTGGAAGGAAGAACAGAGTAAGAGCACAACGACGGCACCTGAACACCAAGATGGCCGACGCTGTGCTTCTGCTACAAGAACACAGAGGTCGTGTCCAAATTCATGGGCTGCTTCCTCCTGAGGCCGCATTTGTAGACCGATTACGTCACAGCGACGCGCCGAAGGCTGTCCAAATTCGTAGACTCCTCCGAATGCAGCCGACAAATGCGTCCTCCTTTTCCCCGAATTTGAAGGATGGGTCGGGTGTGTCCTTCGTGGCCCACCATATCCCAGAATTCATAGCGCGGCCCAGCCAAACTCCAGTTTCCAACAATGGCGGCCACTTTTAAGTTTTAAAATTACTCTTACTAATCTTTCTGGGTCACAAAATAAACTTTTAACATATTTTCAGGCGAGAAAGTAGCTGTGTAAACATCAAATATCTGCTCGGTTTATCAAGATATCGCATATTTGCAAAAGTGCTTCGACGTTTTCGGAGACGTCTGCTACCCACCAGCTCGATAGCGAGCCGGGAGCTCGAGGGTCACTGAAGCCGCCGAGAACGGCACAACTACCGGCACATCATTTTCAGATCACCGCGGACTTTCGCTGCTCGGGTTAAACGTAATATACAAGTCACTTAGACAACCTAAAAATGTTATTGTTGGGCTTTTTTCAGTGTTTTATTTTTTTGTGAGTAAATCGGTTTGGCTGAGATTATAGTTATTAGATTAGATTAGATTAGATAAAATAAAACTTTATTAATCCCCCGGGTGGGTTCCTCCTTGGTTTTTACACAGCTGAATAAACATCAAACAGAAAACTGATTAAACAGAAGTATGAGACAGTCGAGAGTTTACTCCAGTGTCCTGTTATATTTTAGACAGCAAGGAGCAGACGGCCGAGTTTATTAAACTCCACCGAGACAGCGGTGACGCTAATCAGAAGGCTAGACCGTCCAATTTCCACAGCCGTTTACTTCCGGCCTACCCGACCTTCTGAGGACCCGGCCCACGTAGACCGCGAAGGCCGGGTCCTCAGGAGGATGCAGCCCATGAATTTGGACACGACCAGAGTCTGAAATCTCCCCCTGAGTAGGAAACAGGAAGCACGTCAGATTGAGTGATGAAACTGCTGACAGCAGGAGCATGTCATTGACGCGAGACACTGATGAACGTCATAAACAGCAGGAAGAGACGATCCGGGTCAGACGTGAGCTGCAAAGCGGCTTGCAGCAGCATAAACAGATGGAGAGACGCAGATGTGGAGTCTGTAAGCTAACCCTGAGGTTAGAATCGCCAAAAAACAACCGGATTCTTCTGCAGGAGCTTAAAATGATCTCTGTGAGAAACTGAAGGTTTATAATGCTTTTATAATCGTAACTGAACCAGACCACCTGACACGCACGCTAACATGCACCGTCAACACACACCGCTAAAACACAGAATAACACACACGCTAACACACACTGCTAACATGCATGTTAACATACACCGCTAACACGCACGCTAACACTCACAGCTAACACACACTCCTAAAACACAGAATAACACACACGCTAACACTCACAGCTAACACACAGAATAACACACACGCTAACACACACTGCTAACACACACTCCTAAAACACAGAATAACACACACGCTAACACTCACAGCTAACACACAGAATAACACACACGCTAACACTCACAGCTAAAACACAGAATAACACACACGCTAACACTCACAGCTAACACACACTCCTAAAACACAGAATAACACACACGCTAACACTCACAGCTAACACACAGAATAACACACACGCTAACACACACTGCTAACACTCACAGCTAATACACAGAATAACACACACGCTAACACTCACAGCTAACACACAGAATAACACACACGCTAACACTCACAGCTAACACACAGAATAACACACATGCTAACACTCACAGCTAACACACAGAATAACACACACGCTAACACACACTGCTAACACTCACAGCTAATACACACTGCTAAAACACAGAATAACACACACGCTAACACACACTGCTAACACTCACAGCTAATACACAGAATAACACACACGCTAACACTCACAGCTAACACACAGAATAACACACACGCTAACACACACTGCTAACACTCACAGCTAATACACACTGCTAAAACACAGAATAACACACACGCTAACACACACTGCTAACACTCACAGCTAATACACACTGCTAAAACACAGAATAACACACACGCTAACACACACTGCTAACACTCACAGCTAACACACAGAATAACACACACTGCTAACACTCACAGCTAATACACAATGCTAAAACACAGAATAACCCACACGCTAACACACACTGCTAACACTCACAGCTAACACACAGAATAACACACACGCTAACACTCACAGCTAACACTCACAGCTAACACACAGAATAACACACACTGCTAACGGAGTTGATGTTTCCACTCGTTTGAACCGACTGAGCATGCTCAGGGAGGTCAACCTCAGGATGAGGTCATGTGTCTGTACCTGCGTCCTGGCTGCCGTCTGTGAGCGGGTTCGGTTTGTTGGTGCTGGAGTGACGCCTCCTCCTCCCTGAGATCAGCACGCTCCTGTAGACCTGAAACACGAACACAGAACATCGGAGATCATCAGCAGCAGCTCGTCACCCCTTGTTTTTCCTCACACAGCAAGCTGGAGGGAGGAAGAATTCCTTACATTGCTGCTGGCCTGAGGCTGAGAGCGGTAACACTTCATGATGTTCTGGAAGGATCTGTCCTCTTTGGTCACCTGACAGAAGCAAACAGGTCACATGTTACTGGAGCACAGAGCTCACAGAGACGTTCCTCCTGCAGCACCAAGTCAAAGACGAGCAGAAAAGCTGAAAACAAGCGTGCTCAGCTTCCTGTTACCAGAGAGTCAAGAGTTGAGTGACCGTAAAGCTGGAGGCAGAGAGTTAACCCTTCAAAGCTCCTGCAGGTGAAGGTGGGATACCTCTGGCCTTTCTGAACTGAACCTGCTCTTCTTCTTTGTGAGTCTCTGAACATCTACCTTCATCTCTGAGCTCGTTGTCACGACGATGAAGAGCCCGACTGACCTTGGCCATGACGTAGACGGCACACATGAGGAGCTGGTCCAGGTGTCGGTCCATCATCATGTCCGTGCAGTGGACCAGCGAGTACTCGAAGCAGGTCCAGATCTTCCTCCGGAGCTCCGGCATGATGTCCAGCCGGGCGCACAGGTCTCGGAGGCGGACGCTGGCGAGGTGGTACACCTGGGAGGAAACACCACAGGTAAACGAATCACACCTACACAGCGGAAGCAGGGCCACACTGAGCATGTGCACGAGCACGTACCTTCCTGAAGAACAGTGACAGCGAGCCCTTCCTCAGCGCGCTGCCGGCCGGTTTAGGGGCCGGCTTGACAGTGGCTGGTTGGACGGCGATGGTGCCGGCGAGCGCCTGCGGGGGCAGCGGCTGCAGAGCGGCACCAGCCTGTCCTGTCACGCTCACCTGCACCGGGATGAAGGTAATCCCTCCGCTCTCATTGGCTATCCCTGCAGAGAGGTCAAAGGTCAGAGCGTGCCGTTTCTCACCTTCACCTTCGGGCTCATGTTTTCTGACCCTCACCCTGCACCGGGATGGTCACTGTCTGCCCGTTGTTGGCGGTCACGGTGGCAGTTGCCATAGTGACCACAGTCTGCCCCGCCGGGATGGCCGTGACGAGGCTCGCCTGGGTGGGCTTGGCGACAGCAGTGCTGGCGGAGCCACTGGAGGCGAGGCCGGGCTCGCTGTCCACGGGGTCAACAAAGAGACGGCGGCGAGCCGTGCTGGCCGGCGGTGAGCTGTAACGGTCCAACAGGGTGGTTGGGGAGGGGGACACACCTGTAGGAGGAAGAGGAGGGCCAATGAGCTCCAAGAGTCCTTTAGCCGCATCAGAAGTCACACACACACAGACACACACAGACACACACACAGTGTGCAGGTGTGACAGGTATCAGGTGTGTGACCTTTGAGCGTGCTGCTGCTGCTGAGCTCGGCGCCGTGGCTGACCGGAGTGACGGGAACGCTGCCGGAGCTGCTCTCATCCTGCTGCTCCAGGTACTGAGGAGGCATCACCTGAAACACACACACCTGCTGATGAAACACACCTGAAACTTTGTTCAGCCAAACAAGCAGAGGAGAAGCGAGGACGAGACTTTCACGCAGCAGGCGGGACGTTTTTACGGATCAACAGGACCAGAATCAGCTGATCACAGCGAGGCCTCCTGCAGGTGTTATTCACCCAGAGTCAGAAACCACCAAACATGAAGGTCTGCAGTTACATTTGACCTCAGGACACACGAACAAAAAAGCACAAAGAAGGAAACACTGACACGTATATCATCAAACATGGACGGACCTCCTGGCAGCTGGGGGCGTGGTCTTTGGCCCCACGGAGGCTCTCCCACAGCGGGGAATCGCCAGTCCAGGCCAGACTCTCCAGGACCTGCTCCTCCACCTGGTTCAGGTGCTTCACCACCTCTCGAAACAGACCCTGCTCCGCCCGCACCAGCACCTCAATCACCTGCAGAGACAGACGACAAGCTTTCTTCATCCAACTGTTCATCCATCATCCATCCAAACATCATCCATCATCCATCCAATCATCTGGCGTTTTCTGAAAAACAAACCTTGTTAGGACCTACTTTTTGATGAGGGCGTATTGATACCTTGTAGAAGTGATAGGCAGGCAGCTGGAAGATGCCGAGCACGTTGGGGAAATCTCCAGGAGGTCTGTAGGAGAAGATGACGATCTCCAAGCAGCAGGCGAGCAGAGAGCGGTGGAAGATATCCTGCTCCAGAATACACTGCAACACACACACACACACACACACACACACACACACACACACAACCTTATAAGATGACTTTATCAGTACACGGCTGCATGTGAGATAATCTGAGAAAAACTGTAAGTGTGCACCGAGGAGCTCATCTGAACGGAGCGAGCAGACTCAAACAGGGAGCAGATGAAGCAGTGATGGAGGCTGACATAAAGAAGGATTATTCTGATCTGTGACTCACGCAAAGTTGCTCTGAAAATAGAAATAAGTGTTTTTCCCTCACAGACAGGTCGGCGTCGCCCAGAATCATCTTCTCTCTCTCGATGACTGACTCCAGGATCCTGTAGTAGAGCGCCTCTGCCAGGTGGAAGTACTTCACCGCCATGTCTGCGAGGACAAACGTTACTCGGTCACAGCAGGTCGCTCGTGTGCAGTGATGCGAGGCTACGTGCATACCTTTGCCCATGGCCCTGCCCCCGTCTGTGGCGCCGTCCTCGTAGTGCTGGGAGAAGACGTCGAACATGTCGTTCAGGCGCCGGCTGATGGCGTTGCTCGGGTCTCTGGCGCAGCTCCTGGGCGAAACGAGAGCGGGCGTGTTGAAAGGGTCAGAGATAAAGACGACGTCAGACACGCTGACACGTACCTGAGCGTCTCGGCCAGCTTGGCGCTCGGCCCCTGCTTGGTGCCCGACAGCAGCGTGTGGAGACGCCCCACGCTCTTCATGGCGGAGGAGAGCGGAGACGCCAGGCTGCCCTCCTGCACGTACTTCCTGCCCGTCAGTGGGGTGGAGACTTTCAGAGCCGAGGCCTGGGGGGGGAGAGGTGGCATGTTAGCAAGGTGGGAAGCAAACCAATCAGAGAGCGTAAAAGAGGCAAGGTCAGGTCTTACAGCGAGGCTGGTGTGGAGCCTGAAGGTGGTGCTGTTCTGGTTCTCCGCCCCCTCGCACAGGCAGGGCCCCGGGGTGCCAATGTCCTCGCTCGCTCCCTCGCCGGTGAAGATCCTCTCGTCCAGGCTGCCTGTGGCCAAAACGTGCTCCTCGTACAGGCGGCTGAGCGCCAAACTGAGGGCGAATCAGAGCAGAGGGCGGTCAGCGGCGTCTACGTGCTGTTACCATGACCCATCACCAGGGGGCGGAGTCAGAAACACGTGGGTCTTTAGTTTACCCCCTGCTACAGGTAAACAGCACCAACTAACCAACACAGAACGGCCTTCAAACTTACAGACTGTCTCCAAAGTTCATGGGGTCCAGGAAGCCGGTCAGACTGTCCTCCTTTCCTCGGAGAATCTGCCAACGGACACGAGAGGAAGTTGAGTGTAGCGCCAACATGGTTCCTACCTGTGCAGGTACGAAGCACCTGCTCTATGTGACCAAACCAACCACCGTCATATTATTATTCATTTACATTTAATCGTATAACACTTTAAATGATTTCTGATGTTTGATGTGATTATCATTTATCAGCAAACAGCCAACACGTTAAAGACGCGCTCGCTTTACTGCACACTGCATCCCTGACATGCGTTCAACACCGGGGCTCACACTCAGTCCCAAGCTGCTCCGACTGTGCTGTGGGCCGGGCCATAGTCTTTGCTGGGCTGATTCTGGCCCCCGGGCCTTATGTTTGACCCCTCTGCTTTAACCCAGATCACTAACATGCAGTTTTCCAACACCCTCACTAACGCCGCGTGTGAAACACACGCCCGTCATTCTTCTTTTACCCCGTGCAGTGGCTCCAAACCAACAGGAAACCTCGCCGAGGCTCTCGAGGCCCGGCACCCGCTCAGGTGTGTTCACCTGAGTGAAGGTGTGGGAGGAGGTGGCTCACCCTCTTGTGGAAGAGCTTCTTGATGAAGGGTTTCCAGAAGTGCTCTTTGACCCCTTTGGCCTCCAGCACCAGGCCGTCGTGCAGCCGGCACAGCTGCTCCATGAAGCAGAACGGGCCCGAGGCCGGCCGGAAGTCCTTGGTGCCGAAGTCCTCAGGAAGCCCTGTGGGACGGAGAGACAGCGTTACCATGGAGACATGACAACACACAAACTTCTGTTATTTTTAACGATAACATTATTCAAACTTTCATTCCTCGTGTGTTAACCCCACTGCGGCCCCAGGAGGCTCCACCTCCTCAGTCGCGTTGATGATATTGTTCAGCTCTAATCCTGGTTCTAATCAGAAGAACGAGATTACTGCAGCTGATTCAATCCCAGGATAATAAAATCCTGATCGCTGGTCTGTTGGTTCAGTCAGCACGACCTTCTTCCTGTTTAACAGGAAGTTCATTTCATACCTGCAGCAGGTATTTAACCCAAACCTTCAGGAGCGTCTCGTGTCACCTGAGCGGGCTGAACCGCGCCCTCCCGCCTCTAAACGTGCACCTTTCTTTAGATGTTAGTTTCATGCTGAAACGCTGCTCGTGGACGGAGTGTTTAACGAAGCAGGCGAGCTCCCCGAGTCTGACCTCGCTCGGCTCCAGGGTTGTGCCTGACGGGATCGCGTGGTGTTTCGGGGCCTCACGGGGGCGCACAGGAAACCCGACAGGAAGTGAGGGCAGCGCTGACAGAGCCTGCTGCCGGCTCCACCTTTGATTTATTTGAGGTGTGACGCAATGCTGCAGGTGAGCGATAAGCAGGCTTCCTCTGCAGCCGACATGATTTATTCAAAGAATTGGAGACGTTACTATAGCAACCAAACACTAAACCGAGCGCGAACAACACGTCTGTTAACAGAGGCAGGAACGATGTGTACGTCAGCCTCAGGACGCCACCTTTGAACTCGGGGTTCAGCAGGTCCTTCCTGGCGTTGCACAGCAGGGCGTTGGTGAAGACGAGGTCGAGGGCGCACAGCAGCAGGTGGTACGAGTTCACCAGGTCGTCGCTGATCATGGGGAAGTTCCCTGAAAGAAGAAGCAGAAACATCGTCGAGGTGCAAACTGGACTCGTTAGCGTGCATGAGCAGAGCCGAGAGCAGGAAGTGAGCCGCACGCCGAGACCTGGCGTTCCAGCTGAGTGACTGCTGGGACGCAGAAGAGATTGAAGCTTCACAGTTCTGATTATTTATTACCCCATTTCTGCAGCTCCCAATCCCGACCCAACAATAACACAGAGAAACACCACACACGTGAGCGACAGTGGGAAGGAAAAACTCCCTTTTAACAGGAAGAAACCTCCACCTGTCTGTGACGAGCTGTTGTTTGCACCGGGGGCGCTGTGACGGACTTCTCTGACATCATTAAACAGGAAGTGCTTACCTTTGGCGTGGACAAACAGCACCCAGCAGAAGTTGAAGACCTCGGTCACGGTGCACGGGTGGCGTCTGCAAAACAAAGAGCGCACATAGGTTACCAGGCAGCACTGCAGACCCGCCCCCGCCTGGCGACCACACCAACAAACACCAAAGAACTGAATACTGAGCGGTTAGCATGAAGGTGAGGTCAGAGGTCACGGTCCCACCTCTGCTTGCGGCTGCGGTGCACTCGCGGCGGCTCCTCTGACGGCGCCCTGAAGATGGATTTGAAGATGGGGACGTACTTCTTGAAGATGACGGCGGACACGATGAAGTTCCTCTCCAGCTTGTCGGTGCTCTGACGGAAGTCCGGCGGCAGGTCGGCCATGTCCTGCCACTTCTTCATCTTACTGAAGAACTCGATGAGGCTGAGGAGGAGCAGAAGGCGGGGACGTGAGAAGCGAGCCGAGCCACGAAGATGACGTAATAAAAACCTTGTGGTCGCCTCTAAACCCTTCACAGAGCGCACATCCTACAGGGTCTATTATTTATTTCTATTTTGTGTTTTTGTTTTTAGATCATAAGCTTTGGGAAATAAAATCTGCAGATGCAGATCAGATAAAGTGACCGTATCACAAATATCTGAACATAAACCTCATTGTTTGTTTACAGCTTCATGTTATGATCACACAATTAAAAACTTTTTTTTAATTTTTATTATAGTGATTGTTTCCATTTTATTCTATTTTTATTTATTCATCATTTTAAATATTTTGTAACTGACATATTTAGTTTTCCTGCTCGTTTCCAGCTGTTTGTGTGTCTGAGTGGTTCTCGTGTTCCCTCGCGTTCGTAGTCTTTTGTCTATTTCCTGTTTTATTTTGAAGGTCTGCCTCTGTTACTGTGCCTGCTGGCCCCGCCCTGATTCTCTTCACCTGGGTTACCTGCCTGGCCGTGTGTCGTTATGTCATCAGTGATTGTGTTTCTGTGGGTGTGAAGGTGGAGAGGGGCACACCGACCTCATCTCGGAGCAGCGCAGGATTCGTGTCAGAGAGACGTAGTTCCCCTCGGCCGTGCCTTTTCCTACCGTGGGCACAGACGACCTGCAGGCCACGTAGAGGGCGCACGCCAACCAGTGCAGCTCGCTGCCCTGCGACAGGAAACGAGATGACAGGAAGCTTTGCAGACGTTAATGAATAAATATAATTTTTATTTAAAAGACGCAGACGAGGCTGCAGGACGAAGGACGCATCGAGGGACGGACAGCACTCTCATCTCCTTCCCTCTCGTTTCCTTCGGTAGTGAACACTTGCTCCCTGAGCAGAGAGCTCAGGCTGTGACGTCGCTCTGTGCCGAGGCTGACCTCCATGATCTGGACCTGAGCTTTTCTAAAACAAGTCAGCTTCAGGAACCTGAACCTGAGTTTGAACCCATCCTAAGCAGATCTAATGTAAGAATACCAAATAAGGTTTGACTCCACACAGCCTCCTGTGACTAAAAACACCTATAAATAACTTCAGGTGTACCCCGCCCCTCAGCCTGTGACGACAAACCCCGCCCCTCAGGCGTTCCTGGGTATTTAATGGTCACACTCAGTGTACTTAGAGCCATCACTGAAGTAAAATAAACCGCCATACTGCTCAGATCCAAGTACTCACAGTACTTAAAGTACTCGTTATGCTGATATTAGTGTAGCAGAGTTCTTTATTATTACTGCGTTTAACACCTCGGACTGCTGGGCGGAGCAACATAAACACCACCTTCACCTGATGGAGGAGGAAACACCCTGCAGGGCACCGAAGTACTCGAGTAAAAGTATTCAGATACTTGTTGCTGTAGAAGAACGACGGGGCTACAGTTAAAGAGGCATCCGCCCGCCCCCTGGGGACACGCCCCTGCCCTTGGACGCCGAGACCCGTCAGAAACACGTCACAGAGCCACCTGTCCAGGTGAGCGTGCTTACCTCCAGGGTGAAGTTCCTGCTGATGTTCTCGTAGCTCCCCCACGCCTCCCCGCTCGCCTCCTCGTCCATGTTCAGCGCCCTGCAGAGCTCCTCGAACCCGCGGCGCGCTCTCTGCGCGGTTTCGTCCTCGTCGCTCATTTTCACCGCACTGACCGGACAGTGTCGACCCCGCCGCCACAGGGGGCCTCCCGCGGCGCGCGGACACGCTATTCACGGGGCTGATGTCCTGAATAACGGCGTTATTACCGAGCACCGGGGATCCCGGCCTGCGAGGCCATTTAAAAGTCCTTTGACTGACAGATACGCACGCATGCGCGGCTGCCAGCCACAGCGTCAAACGTCACGTCTCAGCGTACGTGCTTTAGCGAATAGCACAAACAACGTAGCGGGCCCCCGCCCACTAAGGGTGCGTAGCTGAGTGTGAGTGGGTGGGCCCACCTGTCAATCACACTGGTGCTGCTTCCGGTTGTTTTGTGTTTTTCGCTAGTGTGGCGCTCCGCTCGCCCGGAAGTCCATCTGAAAAACATTAAATTACAACTTTTGTAAAATCTGTGAGCGGTAAAAGGCGGGAAACACAAACCTGTACAAACGTTTAAATGAGCGCTCATCGTTCGGCTCTCATTAATCTGCTGCACAGGTCCTCACAGCGCAGTGAAAGCGAAGGATGAAACGGGACAAAGACTCAGCTGTCAGAACAACCCAAATAAAGCTGTTCAACCATGACATCAGTGTGTGAAAGGAAAGCAGTCATTATGTCTCAGGAGAGTTTGATAGATTAATACTGCAGTTACCACAAAACTGTGACTGTGGGCAGCAGATTAGACCCTGAGTACATCCTGGCTGTGCTGTAGCACTGTACACACCAACCCTTCAGATTCTTTAATAATCAGCTGAGGCCTGAACCACACTTCCTGACTGTGGGTGTGTGGAAATCCGTGCAGATGACAGAGATCATTCACTAAACAGCAGATAGGAACCCAAACGAGTCATAAAAATAAAGATGTTAGTCAGAGTTATTGCACTTTGTTCATGTGTTGAATTAAATCTCAGATTCTATAAATTGATTGTAGTTTTGTTTAGAATCTGGAGATGACTCTACACCTTTAAATATCATCACTAATAAAGTTCAAATTAATCTTAATGAACTTAAACTGTGACTCGTGCATTTGTCTCACGGTCCTCAACAAAATTTTATTATCATAAAGTTAATTTACCGTTAATTTGAACACGCAGAACTCACGCACACATTTCTTCACCTCATGCTGGATTTTCTGCGATGCAATCAAGTGTTAATTATTGTAAAGTTGTAAATGTTTCGTCTTCTTCTTGCAGCGGCTCCTTTCAATAAAGTGTTAAAGAGAGAATAATAGAACAATAAACTCACTTAGAGACTGAAGTCATCACTTTAGGAATGTGTCAGAAACTCAGACTCATTATAATGATCTTACCACCGTTTTTTAAAGCTACTGAAAGCTTGCAGCGCTAATATAAACTCCATCTTGAGATTAATCTTTGTCGATTATCGTTGCATTCTCTCCGTCCAGCTCAGCGGCTCACATCGATGTAGAAACATGCATCTCGTCTGGAGCGACGGCCTTGCAGGTCTCTGTCACTCGTTGTTTAACCTCGTCTCCTTCCTGTTCAGCCAGGCCGCACAGACGGAGGTTCCTTCTTCTGTTGTAACGCTCCATCCTAGTCACATGTTGTCACATGTTAAGAATTCTGAAGTCTCCTTCAGATCCTTTCACATATGTGTGCATCTTGTACAGTCTTTGATAACTCTTCCTTCTTTAAAGTAACAGGAAGTGATTTTCTTGTGTTTTTACGTTGTTTTCTTGGTCTTTTGTCGCCTATTTGAGTGTTGTTTGGTTTTTAAGGTCTGTAGTACGCTAACGCTGGCAAGTTTATCGCCTTATTTTCGTGGATCTTCAGAACTGTAATTTTTCCAACTGTCCTTTAAAGTTCATCTCTATACATCAGGCTGCAGTGTGCTGTTGGTTCCTGAATGAACTGATTTGTGTGTTTTTAAGGTGAGAAAATTATTTAAAGGTGCTACCCAAACATTCCTCTGACTTTCTCGTTCCCATCTTGCCTGAACCAGACTTGAAACCAGTGACTGAGACCAGAATCTCATCACTGAGGTCAGAGGTCAAGCTGAGCAGGAGACTCATTATCCAGTCAATCTTCAGGGGACTCGCCCCCTGCTGGACAGCAGCGGGACTGCAGGTCGTCAAGGTCAGTGACCGAACTCCTTTAACACACAGCTGCCCACCTCCAGAAAGACCTCAGCTTTCACAGGATGGAGACAAGCCAACCACACACAGCGCCACCTGCAGGGCCTTTTAAGAATTTTCTATCTCTTTGCATTTCTGCTGATCATACTGTTAGATATGTATCATATGCTGTGGTATGAAATGTGACACAAGGAGGCCGTTTAATGATTTTCTAATAAAGTTTCACTCATCAACTGACTACCTCATTAAAATAATCATCATATTAATCAAAGATTCAAGTAATTTTATTTTTGTTATGCATCATCATGAAGAAAGCTCTGTGTAGTGGCAATTCCTTTTGTTTGACAAACCAAACATCCCACAATTAAAAGTCCACAAGCCACTGCTGCCCTGAGATACTATTTCGTACGCAGGCAAAAGAAGTCCACTGTCCAAACTTTAAAGTTGCGTTTTTATGGTTTATTCATCAAGTTTGGCAATAACAAGATCCATTTTTTGTTACTTCCTGCTGCTTCTCCTGCTCTGGTAAAAAACCATGGGCCCACCCCAGTGCATGCTGGTCCTATACCAGTCTCTTTATTTATAGAAACAAAATGGCCCTACAGCTCTTACCAACTAATTTAACAAGGTAACATCAAACAAACAAAACATTGAAACAAATATTAACCTACAAATAAACTTGTAAATAAACCCCAAAATATAAGTAAACTAACAACAAACTTTAACTAATTTCAAAATAATAAAAAATAAAGAACAGATAGCTCCAACACTCCGGCCCCTAATTGTGCATACAATCACAATTACTTTAAAGTCCCAAAAGGAGGAGCTATTCCCTTAAGCAGGTCCTTAATCTTCATTGATGATTTTCTTCATGATGAGGCTTCCAGTAGCAAAATAAGTTTTGTCACTGGCCTTTCCAAAACACTGGTCTTTGTTTGTAGCCTCACAGAACGCACCAAGCCTTTTGCATCCTGGTTTACACTTAAGACTTTCGCCATCATCCACGATCCTCTTGGAGCTGTAGCGTCTTTTAAGGAGACTTCGTCCTTTTTTAACACTTATAGGTCCAAAATAGTCAAGTCCAACATTTGTGAATGGAGCTGTGTCTGGTAGGACTCTCTCTTCAGGCAGATCCGCCATCTTTTGTTCAACAAACTTTCCTCTGTTGCGTCTTTGATGGATATGGCGTAAAATCAGTGTTGACACATGCATATCTTTTGTCAAAATTGCAGGATGCTTTACTTCCATAGGCATGGCTGCTTTATTCAATCGGCCACCCACTCTGAGGATTCCCGCATCCAACAATGGATCAAGTTTGTAAAGACAACTTCCCTTGGAGACTCCTTCGAGGCCATTGCTGATTAAAGCCATTTCAGTTTTAAATTTCTGTTGTTGTGCATATTGAATAATAGCTTGTTCTGCCTTTGCTAAATCTTCTGAAGTCAGATTTCCTTTCTTCAAAGTGGTCCTAAATCTTTCCATTCTTATCTCCACTTCTTTCTGACTTCAGCAAGCAACTCTTTCCTCTTCTGCGCCAGTAACACCAAAGCCTCTTTCAGCTTTAAAAGCCAGGCTACAGAGATTTTAAGTTTTGCCCAAGACGAGAAGTAATGGATAAGATAGTTGGTAGGATTTTGTAATTCCTTCACAATGACATCAGGTCCTTTTTGACCTCTGGATCATCTGCAGAAATTACACTGTACTCCACATCCAGTTTAGGCCATTCCTTTTCTGACTTATAGAGAAATTCTGGCCCTTTTATCCATCTTCTACATTTGAGGAAATCCCCAGCTCTCATGCCTCTGGATGCATCATCTGCAGGGTTCTCCTGGGAAGAAACGTATCTCCACTGATTCACATCTGTTGCTTCTCGAATGACAGCAATTCTGTTTGCAACAAAAGTATTAAATCTTCTGGTTTCATTCAAATAATTTATTCATTTATTCAAATAAAGAACAGATAGCTCCAACACTCTGTAAAGTCTCTCCTTCATCCTGAGCTCAGCTTCAGCTTAAAGGACGCTCCTCCTCCTCCCGCTGAGGTGTTGACAGCGCTCTTCCTTGCTCACCTGCAGGAGGCGCCGCTTCCAGCAGAGATGCAGACAGCTGCAGCTTCAGAGGCGGGAGGCGGTCTGCGAGCTCCCACCATGCCCCAGGTAGAGCGACTGCTGAGGGGAGGCTTGGCCTGCAGGGGATGCTCACCTGGAGGGAGACACCGTACAAACGCCCTGAGACGGCCCGAGGGAGAAAACCTGTTTGCAGCTCCACAAATATCATCAGTTTCATTTTAGTAGAATTAAATAAATAATAAATAATAAAATAAAGACTTTTCTTCAAGTGCTGAGAATGAAATGTTTGCATAATATTGGAAAATGTGGATGTCTCAAAATGACTTTATTAAACTCCATAAGAAACATCATCAGCAATAATGCTAATGATTAAGCTAGCACTTTGGTGACAGTGGGAAGGAAAAACTCCCTTTTTACAGGAAGGAGTTGATGATGATGATGATGATGATGACGATGATAGTGATGATGATGATGATGATGATGATAGTGATGATGAGAGTGATGATGATGATGATGATGAGAGTGATGATGAGAGTGATGATGATGATGATGAGAGTGATGATGGTGATGATAGTGATGATGATGATGATGATAGTGATGATGAGAGTGATGATGATGATGATGAGAGTGATGATGATGATGATGATGAGAGTGATGATGATGATGATGATGATGATAGTGATGATGATGATCAGAGTGATGATGATGATGATGATGATGAGAGTGATGATGATGATGATGATGATGATAGTGATGATGATGATCAGAGTGATGATGATGATGATGATGATGATGAGAGTGATGATGGTGATGATAGTGATGATGATGATGATGATGATAGTGATGATGATGATGTTGCTGCTGCTGATGAGAGTGATGAGGATGATGATGATGAGGATGATGATGATGCTTATGTGCTGTTTTTCACTTAAACAGAAACAGACTGGGAATTATCGTAGTCTGTGGGGGTTATGTTGGTTGGCGGTGGCCGGGCTAACAGGATGGAGCAGCTTCCTCAGTGATCTTCGGCGTTCAGGGACGCCTGTGAGCAAACGCCACCATCTGTCAGCGAGCTGCAGCCAAACCTGCAGGAAGCTTCATTTACACGTGCAACTCTACAGCTCCTCAGATTTTAACCTGCACCTTTGTGCTTCCAGTCAAACATGAAGCCAGATGAGCTGCTGAAAGTGCTGAAAGACATTAAAGAGTTTTTTCTGCTTTCTAAAGACATCACATCAAATTATGGGTCAAACGACTGATTGGCTTCAGATCTATCGATTGTGACAGTGATCATCACACAGCATCTCCCAGCGAGTCCCATTTCCTAACCTCTAGTTTAAAGGATCTCCTGATTCTGCTCCAAATGTCCTGAATCTGAAAAGCTGAGTTTTGATCTTGTGTCTTTTTTAAAATTTTCTTCCCCTTGTGCAGCACGGTGGTAAACACTGGTGTTTCACAGAAGAAGGTCCTGAGTTCACCATGGCCGGGGTCTTTCTGGAGTTTGCATGTTCTCCCCGTGGTTGCGTGGGTTCTCTCCCACAGTCCAAACAGATGCAGTTAAGTGGGGGCAGGTTAACTGGTAACTCTAAATTGCCCATAGGTGCGAATGGTTTTCTGTTTCTATGTGTTAGCCTGGCGACCTGTCCAGGGTGTACCCTGCCTCTTGCTGATGCGGAAGAGGATGCATGGATGGATGTTTTCCTCTAAAACCAGTTCAAAAATAAAGATATTCCTTTTTGAGGAAACTTGGCCATCTTTAAAATGACAGAATGAAGATTTTAGAGTTTAAAGTTTTATTTTCTGTGAAAAAAAAAGTTTTTATGAGTTAATCATTTTCAGCCTTTTCACATGTTTGGAGTCTGTGTGGAAAGAGCTCCAAACTTTATTTATTCTGACACAGCTGCAGTAGCTGGATGTAACTGGTCCCAGTCCTGATCCTCATCCCGGTTCTGATCCTCGTCCCGGTTCCAGCTGCTGCTTCAGGCTCTGAGCGTGCTCACATAAAAAAGGCGTTTCACAGGTCATGTGACTACCATGACCTGGTTGTAAATATGTTAGAGGGTTAGACCAGCTGTTGGCTTCAAAACGATGTGTGACAAGCAGATCGCCTCCACTGTGGGCGGAGCTTTAAGATCCCTGCTACACGATGTCTGCCTTTTGTTTATCATTTCAGCGCAGTCAACAACAAAAAATCTCTTAAATCTATTTTATTTATCAATTCTATTATTTGTAACTTCATTGTTATGAACTCCGGGTGGAGGGGCCCCTTTTGAGTATGTACCCAGGACCCCCCAGGCTCTAGGACTGCCACTGTGTCTGTCATGGTCGGACGGTCTTTCCCGGGGCGACCTGCCTGTGTGTATATGTGTGTGCTTCTCTCTCTCTCCTCCTCCAACCAGTGGCTGACACACCTGCACCTAATTTGCCACCCAGCTGTCACTGATCATCCTTCGTTGTGGGCTGAGGTATTTAACTGTGTGTCCAGATGGCAGTCGACGCTGGATTGTACTTGAAGCG
This sequence comes from Perissodus microlepis, assembly GCF_051167445.1. NCBI lineage: Eukaryota > Metazoa > Chordata > Actinopteri > Cichliformes > Cichlidae > Perissodus > Perissodus microlepis. The sequence goes on along the minus strand of NC_140467.1, from coordinate 64,504,181 downwards.
CGGTAGTAAAGAGTGTTTTGTGTGTTGCAGCTTAGCTTTAGCCGGCTAGCTTCCTCACCTGTGGTTTTTGCTCGTTTATAGGAGGAAGAGATACAGAGCTGGAGGTTGGAGAGAAGGAGCCCGTGGATTAAGCTATTGGAGGAGAACACACACTCTGAGAATCACTTTGGAAACTCACCTGCGCACCACTGGGAGTTTGGAGAAGATCACTGTTGGACTTTGCACTTCACTTTATGTTTTGAAACTGTTTTTGGGCACTGTAAATAAACGCACTGTGTACTTTGCATCCTGAGCTCCGCGACTGAGTCTGTACTTTCCCATTACCCGTGACAGTGTCATCTGTGGCTGCATAAACGAGACTTACAGATAGACAAGTTTAAATGTTTTATATTTATAGTTTATTGACTTAAAAAGGACACATAAGTGTAAACGTGCCAAACAAGAAACTTAACACACCATCAGACATAAATGCATAAAATCACATCATAAAACATCAGTGTAGTGTAAAAATTATCTGTACGCATTGATGAGCTGCTGTGACGTCACAGCTTTTAGGAACAATAGCTGTGTCCCAAACGTCGCTGCGTCCTCCGGAGGCCGCATTTGAAGGCCGATTACGTCACAGCCAGGTGACGAAGGCTGTCCCAATTCGTCAACTCCTTCAAATGCGTCCTCCTTTTCCCCGAATTTGAAGGATGGGTCGGGTGTGTCCTTCGTGGCCCACCATATCCCAGAATTCATAGCGCGGCCCAGCCAAATTTCAGCTGCCAACAATGGCGGCCGCTACTAAGTTTTAATATTACTCTCATTACTCTTTCTGGGTCACAAAATAAACTTTTAACATATTTTCAGGCGAGAAAGTAGCTGTGTAAACATCAAATATCTGCTCGGTTTATCAAGACATCGTACATTTGCAAAAGCGCGCCGACGTTTTCGGAGACGTCTGTTACCCACCCGCTCGATAGCTCGCCGGGGGGTTCAATGGTCACTCGAGCCGGCGAGAGCAGCGGACTCCCGGCTTCATCGTTTTCAGACCCCTGCTCTTTCACTACTTAGGTTAAACATGATATATAAGTCACTCGGATAACTCAAAAATGTAATTGTTTGGCTTTTTTCGGTGTTTGGCTGAGATCAAAGTTATTAGATTAAATAAAACTTTATTAATCATCGGGTGGGTTCCTCCGGGATTTTCCCACAGCTGAATAAACGTCAAACATCAAAGTGTGAGACGGTCGAGAATTTACTCCAGTGTCCTGTTATATCTTAGATAGCAAGGAGCAGATGGACGAGTTTATTAAACTCCACCGACACAGCGGTGACGCTGATCTGAAGGCTGGACCGTCACATTTCACAGCCTCGCACTAGACCGCGAAGGCCGGGTCCTCCGAAGGATGCAGCCGACGTTTTGGGACACAGCTGATGTCACACTGAACATGATGATGCCGCTCTGTCTCTGCACACTCTAATGTCACAGGAAGGTGATGCCCAGCAGGGGGCGCTCTGAGCAAACAGACTGCAGGCAGCCTCCCCCTCTGCTTCCCGCAGCATCGCCTGACATCGCCTCTAACGAGGTTTCACAAAGTCTGAAGCAGGAAGCAGACGTTTCAGTCGGCTCGTGCAGGTTAAAGTTTCAGTGGTTGTCAGTCTGGGCAGGTTGGTTTCACTGCAGAGGGTCAGAGGAGGGCGGAGTTCCACATCACCTCCATCACACGCGTCAACGCATCAGCACCACAGTTTTCTGCCAGTTTCCAGCTTTTAATCATCACTCTTGTGTCAGATAATTGTGGTGATCATGATCTTTTATTTCTCAGTATTCTCTGACACGGGACACAAAAACTGATTCGACGTTTCTTATATTAACGGTCAGGTTTACCTGTGTCCACCTGAGAAGGCCAATAAAAGAGAAAAACAAAGCTTCAAACTTTCAGTTTATTGAAGCAACACGAAGAGAATAAATGAAATATGATGGCTGATGAAATGATTTCATTTGCTGGGGCAGGTGGAGAGGAGCGAGCGGAGCAGAGAGTCAGACGGCGGGGATGCAGGCTGAAACGGCACTGCAATCACTGGGGATTCTGGGTAATTTTGAGGGACGGCGTGTTTGCAGGAGCTGCAGGGAGCCGCCTGCTGGCCGTCCCAGCTGCTGAGGAGGAGGAGCTGCGTGGCAGGAGGGTTTGAGTGGCATCACCAGGCGACAGCTGCCGGCCCACGGCTGCACCCCTCGCCGCCTCGCCAGGATGCTCCTCACCGTCTGACAGCGTAAACACACAGCTGGAAGCTGGTGGAGGGGGAAGTGACGGGGAGTCGCTCGGGGGGGCTGAGGGATTCTGAACAGGCCGGGAGGTGAACCCGAGCTGTCCATCTGGCACCGTCAGAGGAGGCGCAATTAAACGTATTCCACAGACTTTCCATCATAAAAATTATTATTATTACTATTGTTATTATTGTTAATATTATTGTTATTATTATTATTATTATTATTGTTGTTGTTATTTAAGCACCATGAACAGGAAAACAGCGAGAAATTAAAGCTGAGGCCAGAAATAATTTCCCTTTTCGACTCAATTTAATTATCAACAGTCACCTCGAGGTGCTTCATACTGTACAGACCCTACAATCAGTCAGAGACACCCTTTGACTGAGCACTTGGTGGCAGTGGGAAGGAAAACCTCACTTTTAACAGAAAGAAACCTCCGGCAGAATCAGGCTCAGGGAGCGATGGGAGCGATGGTGCCAAATATCAGATTTTTTTATCGATTTCTGCTTGTTTCAAACTGAACCCAGTGAAAAGCTCAGCTTTGACGAGCTCGGCTCTGCTTTAGAAACTCAACTGAAAACTGTAAGAACCATCAGTGATTTTATGAATGCCTGTAAGACAAACGCCATCATGGCTCCAAAGGTGTGAGCACTGAGTGGGCTCTGAGCAGAGAGCATGGGTGACTTCACCGAGGTCTTACGTGCACGCTGACGGTGAACGGTGCTGTGTTATTGTTAGTTTTATAATGAATCCTCTCTGAACGTGTATTAAAGCTTCGCCCTAAATTAGTTTTCTTTTCCCTGATGGTGGCGACCTCACGTCGGTCACGCCAAGGTTGCGGGTTCTTCTTCACCGGTGGCGCCTGTTACACTGTGAGCAACCAGAAGCATCTCCTGACCATCAAGACTTTTATTGGACAATGACTCAGCTATATGCAGAGGTCAGCCGTCCCCTCAGAGGGGTCACCTCAGCTGGTGAGCTTTTAAGCACTAAAACCATCGTCAGACCAGCTTCCAGTTTGGTGACAGTGAGCATTGATGGGAACACAGCCTGTGGGGTGTTTGAAGCCCTCGCCGGACTCAGAGATCCTGCACAGGCACAGGTTTCTTCTTCTCGTCATACGTTGAAGAACTGCATGATGCATGAAGCATGATGCTGCAGATGTTTTCTGTCCAGCTGTTACTCTGTACTTTACAGCACAAACAGAGCGGAGGTTTGTGAATGCAGCCCGGGCTCCTCCGAGGATCCTGCCAGCCTTCCCAGCTCAGCTTTGTTTAAACTGATCGATACTTCCTGTTTCCCATTTGATGGATTATTCAGTGACGCTGGTTTTGTTTCTCCTGCTGCGGATCGATGTTCCACCATGTTTATTTGTTTTCTGTCCAAATGTGAAGAATCGGCAGAAGATCGATGCAGCAGAACATTACAGCAGGAAGAGGAGCTGGGTTTGGACATCTCCATCAGCCCAGTTTACAAGACGGACCAATGGGACATCAGCGCGTTTGTGGGCCAGGAAGCGCGGGTTTGGCGATGAGCAGGTGTGGTCGGCGTGCTCAGAGCACAACACCGCGTGTTTGAATCCAAGCCTCAAACCTTCAGCTTTTAAAAAACGTCCCTGCAGACAGAGCGGGAAGTGTCCGCCTGGCCGTCTGCGCCGGAAACGCCGCACAGTTCTGCTCAGGTGTTCGCTCAGGTGCTGATTGGCCGTTCACCTCTCCCCCGTCCTCACGCCTCCAACCTGAAAAACACAAACAGGACAAA
>NC_140467.1:64445163-64495163 GCF_051167445.1 Perissodus microlepis | reverse complement strand
CTGTCCGCCTGTCCTCCCCTTCTGTCCTCCCTTTCTGTCCTCCCTTTCTGTCCTCCCCTTCTGTCCTCCCTTTCTGTCCTCCCCTTCTGTCCGCCTGTCCTCCCCTTCTGTCCTCCCTTTCTGTCCTCCCTTTCTGTCCTCCCTTCTGTCCTCCCTTTCTGTCCTCCCCTTCTGTCCGCCTGTCCTCCCCTTCTGCCCTCCCCTTCTGTCCTCCCTTTCTTTCCTCCTGTCCTCCCTTTCTGTCCTCCTGTCCTCCCCTTCTGTCCGCCTTTCCTCCCCTTCTGTCCTCCCCTTCTGTCCGCCTTTCCTCCCCTTCTGTCCTCCCTTTCTGTCCTCCCTTTCTGTCCGCCTGTCCTCCCCTTCTGTCCTCCCCTTCTGTCCTCCCTTTCTGTCCTCCCCTTCTGTCCGCCTGTTCTCCCCTTCTGTCCTCCCCTTCTGTCCGCCTGTCCTCCCTTTCTGTCCTCCCTTTCTGTCCTCCTGTCCTCCCCTTCTGTCCTCCCTTTCTGTCCTCCCTTTCTGTCCGCCTTTCCTCCCTTTCTGTCCTCCCTTTCTGTCCTCCTGTCCTCCCCTTCTGTCCGCCTTTCCTCCCCTTCTGTCCTCCCTTTCTGTCCTCCCCTTCTGTCCGCCTGTCCTCCCTTTCTGTCCTCCTTTCCTCCCCTTCTGTCCGCCTTTCCTCCCCTTCTGTTCTCCCTTTCTGTCCTCCCTTTCTGTCCTCCTGTCCTCCCCTTCTGTCCGCCTTTCCTCCCCTTCTGTCCTCCCTTTCTGTCCTCCCCTTCTGTCCTCCTGTCCTCCCCTTCTGCCCTCCCCTTCTGTCCTCCCTTTCTTTCCTCCTGTCCTCCCTTTCTGTCCTCCTGTCCTCCCCTTCTGTCCGCCTGTCCTCCCCTTCTGCCCTCCCCTTCTGTCCTCCCTTTCTTTCCTCCTGTCCTCCCTTTCTGTCCTCCTGTCCTCCCCTTCTGTCCGCCTGTCCTCCCCTTCTGCCCTCCCCTTCTGTCCTCCCTTTCTTTCCTCCTGTCCTCCCTTTCTGTCCTCCTGTCCTCCCCTTCTGTCCGCCTGTCCTCCCCTTCTGCCCTCCCCTTCTGTCCTCCCTTTCTTTCCTCCTGTCCTCCCCTTCTGTCCTCCTTTCCTCCCCTTCTGCCCTCCCCTTCTGTCCTCCCTTTCTTTCCTCCTGTCCTCCCTTTCTGTCCTCCTGTCCTCCCCTTCTGTCCGCCTGTCCTCCCCTTCTGCCCTCCCCTTCTGTCCTCCCTTTCTTTCCTCCTGTCCTCCCTTTCTGTCCTCCTGTCCTCCCTTTCTGTCTTCCCCTTCTGTCCTCCTGTCCTCCCCTTCTGTCCTCCCTTTCTTTCCTCCTGTCCTCCCTTTCTGTCCTCCTTTCCTCCCCTTCTGCCCTCCCCTTCTTTCCTCCCTTTCTTTCCTCCCCTCCTGTCCTCCCTTTCTGCCCTCCCCTCTGTCCTCCCCTCCTGTCCTCCCTTTCTGTCTTCCCCTTCTGTCCTCCTGTCCTCCCCTTCTGTCCTCCCTTTCTTTCCTCCTGTCCTCCCTTTCTGTCCTCCTTTCCTCCCCTTCTGCCCTCCCCTTCTGTCCTCCCTTTCTTTCCTCCCCTCCTGTCCTCCCTTTCTGCCCTCCCCTTTCTGTCCTCCCCTTCTGCCCTCCCCTCCTGCCCTCCCCTCCTGTCCTCCTGTCCTCCCCTTCTGTCCTCCTGTCCTCCCTTTCTGTCTTCCCCTTCTGTCCTCCTGTCCTCCCCTTCTGTCCTCCCTTTCTTTCCTCCTGTCCTCCCTTTCTGTCCTCCTGTCCTCCCTTTCTGTCTTCCCCTTCTGTCCTCCTGTCCTCCCCTTCTGTCCTCCCTTTCTTTCCTCCTGTCCTCCCTTTCTGTCCTCCTGTCCTCCCTTTCTGTCTTCCCCTTCTGTCCTCCTGTCCTCCCCTTCTGTCCTCCCTTTCTTTCCTCCTGTCTTCCCCTTCTGTCCTCCTGTCCTCCCCTTCTGTCCTCCCTTTCTTTCCTCCTGTCCTCCCTTTCTGTCCTCCTTTCCTCCCCTTCTGCCCTCCCCTTCTTTCCTCCCTTTCTGTCCTCCCCTCCTGTCCTCCCTTTCTGCCCTCCCTTTCTGTCCTCCCCTCCTGTCCTCCCTTTCTGCCCTCCCCTCCTGCCCTCCCCTCCTGTCCTCCTGTCCTGGCTCTTCTGCTGTCAGCCGGTCATGTTAGCACCTTTAACACAGGATGAACCTCATGAATTAGTTTTGTTGCCAAACTGAAGGATGAAAGACAATAAAAAGCGTAGAATAAAAAACAGACGTCTGGCTGTGTGACTGTTGTTCTCTCTAATGCTGCGTCTCCAGGATGACGTGTCCATCGAAGCACTCGGAGGGTTGGACGTTGTTTGTTTCTGTCAGTCTTCAGCATTTAGGACGACGCCTTTGATTCGTTTGGTTTCCTCTTCACACATTCAAGGTGCCAATGAAAGCTCGTGGGGTCCTCTGCAGCGGAGGACACCGCCCGGCCGTCTGTGACGGCGATCATTAATGTGCGTATGTACTTTGTGTGTTATTTTGTGTGTACTGGCTGCTGTCTGAGCTGCTGTCAGGTTTTTCCTGGTTAAAATAAATCAGGTAAAAGTTTTACTTGAATTTGACATCCTGCTGATGTTACAGCGATGCTGTGGAGCACACCCCGAGGCCTGAACGCTGCTTTGTGTCTACGAGTTTGGGGGAAAAAATTTCTGCTTCTCTGAAAACATCAAAATCAATCTGAGCAGCGAAGCTACCAAAGAGCAGCTTAATATTTACACTTCCACATGATCATCTGCTGTTTCATGATGAATATAAAAACTGCAGATCAGTGTTTGTTCATAAACCGGGTTTGATAAGTGATTAAATCGTGTCCTTTAATCAAATGAAGACGAGCTGCTGATGTAAAAGCTCTCACATATTTATGAATGATTTTATTTAAAAGCTCTTATTGTTGTTTTAAAATGCTAAAGTCTTTGTGGTCTTTGCGTCTGCGGTCGGCTCCAGTGCGCTCGAGTTATTTTGAAACGATTACGGAGGAAACTGTTAGAAATGAGTCATGGCAAAAATTCAGGTGGGTGCTGCGCTGCGGTCTGCACACTTACACCTGAAGGAAAACCAACGTGATGAGCTCAACGTGACAGTTTCATGCATCACATCAACTATAAACTCATTGATTTATAAGAATATGAGCTGAACTCATCCTGAAACAGTCCTTTCATAATTTTTGGATTTAAGACAAAACAGACGAATAAATAAAAAAGATAAAAAAAAACCTTCTGAAAACATTTTTCAAAGATGAATTAATTAGAAGCTAAATTACAAAAAGATTCATTTAAATATTTAACACGATGCTCATATTTAGGTTTGAATTTCAGTTTGTTTGTTTCTGTGTTTAAATTATTAAATATAATAAATGTAATAATATAATTATAGTTTGTCAGATGTTAAAAGCACAAACTGAATCCACATTAAAGATGAAACGACTCCATAAATCTAATCAGATGCAGAAAAACAAAAAGGTCATTTTGTAAATAAAGAACAGATTTTTATTGGTTAAACCTGGACGTTTGTTTTGGTTGGATAGTTGTGAGAGGACGCCGCTCGCGTGCGCTGCTCTGGATTTAATCAAAGCGTCAGTTTTACAGCAGCTCAGTGAACGCGGCGCCGTCCTCTGCACTTTATTTAAAGATCAATAACAGCTGAATGACGGCTCGTTAAACGTGTGGTGGATTTGAACTGAAACCTGGATAATGTTGTTAGAAATACGAGTGAGGTGACACGAGCGCGTGAACGGGCCGCTGAGGTCGCGGCTCGTTAAATCAGCAGCTCGTTATCTGCGTGTGAAGAAGAGCAGGCGAGTTAATAAAACTAGGCTTTAATGATACGTGAGGATTACAAACATCTGATCAACATAGAAAAACTGTCTCAAATTCAACCTTCCTGTTAACAAATCAGAGTCTGCCCCGCCCCCCGGGGGCTGCGCAGACCCATGGAAACGCTCTACACGTTCGCCGTGCCTCTGCTGTGCTCGTGTGGCTCCAACTGGCTCTGGCAGCGCAGCCGGCGGTCTCGAGCCGCCGTCTGCAGTAATCCGTTTAACGACGAGGCGCCGCCGTGCAGGGGCCCCGGGGGGCCGTAGGCGGAGTATCCGGGGATGAAGGGGGAGGCGTAATAGAAGTGTCGGGGCAAGGCGGGGCCGTGGGGGAACGGGGTCCGTTGATGCCCCGCCCCCACGCTCTGTGCCGAGTCACTACATCCTTTGCTTTTGTCCGAAGACGTGGCGATCTCAGCCAGCGACCAGAGTTTGGGTTTGGGGGCCACGTTCGGCCCCTGGGTGGTGCCGCAGGGGCGCTTAGACCGCGGGCTCGGCGTGCGCGCCCCCTCCAGCACTCTGAGCGTCTCCGGGGGGGCGCTCCGAGGAGGGTCCGCCGACATGTCCGCGGGTCTCCGGTCCACGGGGGAGTCCTTAAAGTCCAGCTCGTCGAATCCTCGATCGGCGTCGCTGCCGCCGTCCTCTCTGAATGCCAAACTGCGGGAGTCTGGGGGGAGGCGGGGACAGGCCAGGTCAGACCAAACACACATCAGCGGTTAGCGTGCAGGGTTATGAGTTTGATTCAAACACACACAAACAAAATGCACTGCATATTAGACCCCGCCCCCTCACATCTGCCTTATGGTCACAGTTTCTGCAGCCCAAACAAAATCAGCAGCCAATCAGCAGCTGCTCTCACGACCAATAAATCGACTTTAAAGAAGAAAGAAAAGAGTTCAGCCTGAAAGTGTTTGATTCGTCCAGATCAATGACATCATCAGTGAGAAATAATCAATCAGAAGAACGCCGCCGCCGCCCGTCTCCACGCTTCAGCATCATTAAACGTCCACGCTCCCAACATCTTCTCCCGTTTCTCTCGCCGTGCGCCTTCACTTTTTAAAAAACGGGTCCAGAACACTCTTTGATTTTAACCGATGACCTGATAAAGTCTGAAATGATGAAAATCTGAAGCTGATCAATAATCTGATCTATAAACAAACAGGAGCAGTAACAACGACAAACCTGATCAGACGAGCCGCTCGCTCTGCTCACACTCAGAACTAAAACCACCGATTTCATAAAAACCTCATGAAACTGTTTCCACAGCAGCCGCTGCGATGATGTCATCACCTACAAGAACGGACGGAGAGGAGCGCCGGCTCTGTGCAAACGTCTCCGGGTTCCCGACGCGTGTCACGTGCAGGTCATTTTAAAACCCATCAATTAATCGATCAATCGATGGATGGACCCCTCCCCCCTCACTCACCAGCCTCACGCTTCGGCTCCGTCTCCTCGCCGCTCGCCTTCAGTGGCTCCTCGTCCTCTTCGTTGCGTTCCAGGTCGATGTTGTCCTCCTCTTCCTCGTCCTCGCTCCTGTTCCGTGGCGTCCACGTCATCTTGTTCTCCTTCTTCAGCCGGCGCCGGGCGTTGGCGAACCAGGTGGACACCTGCGTCAGGGTCATCTTCGTGATGATGGCCAGCATGATCTTCTCGCCCTTGGTGGGGTACGGGTTCTTCCGGTGCTCGCTAAGCCAGGCCTTCAGCGTGGCCGTGGCATCCCGTGTGGCGTTCTTCCTGTAGGCGGGGTCTCCATACGGATATGGGCCCAGCGCCCCAAACGGGTGGTAGTCCAAGGACCCGGAGATGCCCGAGGACGGGTCGTAACCCGGACTCTGAAACAGAAACCATCATGTTAGTGGTCAGCTCGAGTTCCCACGCAGTTTAACCCGAGGGTCACATGACCACACGGCTTCAAACTACAGACCCAAACACAGAAGGAGGAAAGACCTCGCTCAGTTTAATCCACCTGAAAAATCTCACAACCTCACAAAAATGTACAATGTTCCTCCTTCAATTTAAAATACATTTAAAAAAATAATTGAAAAATAATTTAAAAAAAAATAAATTAAAGAATAAGTAAAAATAAATATAAAAATAAAAATGTAAAAACAAAAATAAGTTAAAAAAAACGAATTAAAAATAATAAAAAAATAAATTTTTTTAAATAAAATAAATTAAAGAATAATTAAAACTAAATTTAAAAATTAAATTAATAAATATAAATAATAATTAATTCAAAAATAAATGACAAATAATTAAAAATTATTTTTTATCTTATAAATAAGATTTAAAAAAAAAAGATAAAAAACAGATTAAAAATGAATTTTAAATAAATGTAATAATAAATTCAAAAATAATTGAAAATAAATGAGAAAAATAACTTTTTGAAGAGCACTGATATTTTCATTGTACGGACCGGAACCAGACCCGGACCCGAGCCCTGGCTGTCTCCGCGCGCACTCACCACATAGGAGCTGAGCGCCGCGGCGGCGCGCGGCTCCCCTCCGTACGGCAGCTGGGGGCCGAAGCCGGGGGAGGTCGCCGGTCCGGAGTACGGAGCGAAGGCGGAGCCGGACGCGGAGCGGCCGAGCTCCTCGGAGCGCGCTCCCAGGAGGAGGCCGGAGCTGAAGGAGGAGTGCAGAGCCAGGGGCGCGTGGGGCTGGAACAGGAAGCCCTGAGGGTACGACATGACTTTTACGCGCGGGAGAAGTCGTGTCGGAGCGCGGGACGGAGGAGGGAAGAGCGGGCGGAGAGGAGCGGGAGTTCCAGGAGCATCGCAGGAGGCTCGCGGCGGCACTTTGTCCGCTCCGGCTCTGCGCACCCGATCTGCGCCGAACCCGCAGACAGACTGAGCGGAGAGGAGGCTCAGCTCCACCTCCGCACGCTCACACCTCCTCCTGCTCGCTCTCTCCTCTCCCCTCAGCCCGCGCGCACTCTGCGAGCAGGTGGAACTAACGCGACCCTACAAAATAAAAGCACCAGGATAATAAGGCTTCACGTTCCTCACACCTGCAGAGTTTCTGACTGTTTGTGCACGAAACACGTCATCAAAGTGCGCCGTGGACCAACATGTAGTTTATGAAATATTCCAAATGATTCGTGACAAACAAACATGTGCGCCACGGGACCCACACAGGACTGTTAAACTGGCTACTCCACTCTTTAGCTCCTTTGGTTCGACTTAGCCAATAAAAACTTTGGGTTTAGGTTTAGCCAATAAAAATGCTTGGTTAGGTTCTTGGTTTAAATAAACTCCCAGCAGGACACAAACATGAGTTGATGTGTGTTCGGAGCTCAGAGGGTTTAAACCTGCATTACACCTGCCGGCCACCAGATGGCGATAGCAGTGGTTTCAAAGTGACTGTAGCTCTGCAGAGGTTTCTCATGTGACGTCACGCACACATTGGATTGGACGTGATACGACCTGCATTCACCTTGGTTGTTAGCAGGTTGCTGCGTTCGCTTGTAGTTTGCACTGAAGATGACGATACGTCTGCAAATGCTCAACAAGAGCTCGCTGAGTGGGAGTAAAACTTGAAAATGTGAGCTCCAAACAGGAAATAGAAATAATTCACCCTCAGAGTTCAGAGTTGAACGACTTTTGCTTTAAAGGCAAATGATTATAATTTCATTTTTAGTAGTTGGCAGGTGTTTGCAGACAAGTTGGCATCTTCCATACAAACTATAGCAAAGAGAGGTTATCGTGCTGTGTTTCAGGAGGAAGGATTATGCTCATTGGCTAAAACATGTGATTGGCTGGTCATTAGCCAATGAGTGCGCGGTTCAACAGCTCTGGTTTTAAAAAAACGCTCATGCTGAGGTTTTGAAACTCAAGCAGATGACGTATCAGATGCTACATCACAATTAACAGCCACAGGGGTCAGTAGGAACAACTTTAACTTCTACACAGAGGAAAAATCATCAGAGGGGCGGGGTTTGAGTGTATCACAAAAGTTACATTCCTTCATTCATTTTCAGTTTAATTGATTACTTCCTGTAGAAATGTCATCAGTTATAATTGTGTGACTTAAGAAGTGTTCAGGACGTGATGTCACTTCAGGTGTTCGGGATTCCACTGATGCGTAACAGGTGACGGTGTGAGCAGGACAGATGCTGTGACAGGCAGTACAATCCTGTGAAACATCAAACCGGGCCGTCCCGCTCTCGCATATTTTAGCGTTCTCTGCTGAACGGTGTTGAATTATGAATTTGGTGGCGATCAGTCTGCTGACTGATTGGTGTGTGTGTGGGAGAGCGTGGACACCTGTGGCTGATGCTGAGTGTCCTGAGAGCTCAGTGAACTTTGAGGATCTAAGCCCACACCGCCTCCGCCTAATCTGATTAGTGGGGACTATAATTAGCAGAGTGCCAGCAAGGCGAACACTTCCCGCGTCAGTGGAAGTCCGGTCGCTGCTTTTCGGTGAAACCAGCTGAAGTCCACCTCTAATGGCCACGTCCACGGATTTTCAGAACGAGGCTGCAGGAATTTCCACGTTTGCAGGTAGGAGCACAGCGAGGAAGCCGAGTTTGGTGCATTAACTGCCGTTGATCCCAACACTCCACAGGCCATTTCAGGAGGCACGCCGTCACAGGTTCTCTCTCACAAACGTCATCCTGTTTGGAAATACGTTTCCCATCATACTTTGAGATGTAAACAATAGTTACTACTACTAGTTAGACATTCCTGTAAATACTCCAAATATTTCATTTTAATTCCCTGTAAGTCTTTTGTTATAGTAAATAGATGAAGATTACAAAGCATCATGGGACTTTTCTGTAATGTCACACATTTTACTGTAAGTTCGCATAAACTTTATTTAAAAGATGGACAGCTGTGACCCAAAGAGGAACAGGACAGGTAAAAACAAAGACTCTAAATCAGCTAAAGAGACCAAACAGTTTGTGTATCAGCATGTAAACATGTTTATTTAACATGGAGTCTATGGGGACGGACTCACTGTTGCCTCTGCTGGACATCACAGGAACTGCAGCTTTATTTAGTTTGAACTTTGGTAAAGTGAACAAAGATGGAGGTTACGAAACACGAATGTTAAGGTTTCAAAATCGACTTCGAAATGATGTCACAGGGGCTCCTTCCATCTTTGGTATACAGTCTGATCCAGCTCAGATCCTCATGCTGCACGTTCTTCTACCTCTAAGTCATCGATATTCCCGTGTCGGTGTTTTTGATCATGTGACTGATGGATGTCAGCGTAGTGCAGGATCTGAAATGTTAGGCAGAGTCACCTCGGCCTTTGTTTCCCGAATTAAGTTTAGTCTAGACTCCATTTTCATTTTATTAAGTCTGGGCCTGGCTTTAGTCTGAGATGTTTTTAATCCCTCCTCCTGCTTTAGGTGACGGTCTGAGTGAGACGGCTCGATTTGAGTCTGCGATGATGCAATGCTAAACGAATATTGATTTGCTGCAGTGAATCCTGGGTAAAGTGAGCAGCCTCTCTCCGGCTGCACTGAGGGGGAAACAACGCGAGTCGGCTGATCCTCTGCAGAGGCTGAGCAGTTTAACAGAGACGTTTTCATGCTTTTTTAAGCATCTTTCATTAAAGCCCTCTGCACCGGCTGAGGTGCGCGCCTCTCCTCCTCCGCCTCCTCCTCGGGTGCTGATGATGCTCAGGAGGGTGAGCCCACCGAGGGCTTCCTGCTGGATGGAGTAATGACTCGGAAAAGCTCTTTCATCATCTCCACGGCGAGCCCCCCAGCAGGCCCGCCCCTGGAATGACACTGTTCTGCTGTTTTATCATATCAAAAAGTTATGTTCACAATTTGCACGGACAAAGTCGAACACTGAGGGAAGTGTGGCGGCGGCGTTTCCTCCGTATTCTCAGTGGGACGACTCTTTTGTGAAGATTTTCACATGAAAGGAGCGCTCGTTTGTTTCCTCCAGCAGCTCCCGAATGAGCTCAGCCCGCAGGGCAGATGTCCAGAGGTTACTTAAAGACTGTGTGTTTAATTAATTGGAAAACACTCGTTTTTAATAGTTATTATTCAAGTATGAAATGCAATCCTTGTAATCTGTGTGCACACATAATTAGCACCCATGAGATTTCAGCACGCAGTGCTTCAGAGAGGAGACGGTTACATCAAACCGGCACACATCCTCATTCAATGGTTGTTTACACGCTGATCAATGAGCACTGTAATCAGATGAGAGGCAGAATTTAAGAGTGCAGCGGCGAGTCCATCGGCAGGAAATCAGTCTGCACTCAGGTCTGATCCTCTCACGGCTGTCTGACGACGTGCTGGATCTCCGGGCTCAGACCGAAGCTGTTTGCATTACAGAAAACCTCTACAAATCAGGTGTGAGGGGACAGGTGTGAGAGAGAACAGGTGTGAAAGAGAAAAGGTGTGAGGGGACAGGTGTGAGAGAGGACAGATGTGAGGGGGGACAGGTGTGAGTGGGGACAGGTGTGAGTGGGGACAGGTGTGAGAGGACAGGTGTGAGGGGAGACAGGTGTGAAAGAGAACAGGTGTGAGGGGACATGTGTGAGAGAGGACAGGTGTGAGGGGACAGGTGTGAGAGAGGACAGGTGTGAAAGAGAACAGGTGTGAGAGAGGACAGGTGTGAGTGGGGACAGGTGTGAGAGGAAAGGTGTGAGGGGAGACAGGTGTGAAAGAGAACAGGTGTGAGGGGACAGGTGTGAGGGAGGACAGGTGTGAGAGGACAGGTGTGAGGGGAGACAGGTGTGAAAGAGAACAGGTGTGAGAGAGGATAGGTGTGAGGGAGGACAGGTGTGAGTGGGGACAGGTGTGAGAGGAAAGGTGTGAGGGGAGACAGGTGTGAAAGAGAACAGGTGTGAGGGGACAGGTGTGAGGGGGACAGGTGTAAGGGGGACAGGTGTGAGAGGGGACAGGTGTGAGGGAGGACAGGTGTGAGAGGACAGGTGTGAGGGGAGACAGGTGTGAAAGAGAACAGGTGTGAGAGAGGACAGGTGTGAGGGAGGACAGGTGTGAGTGGGGACAGGTGTGAGAGGAAAGGTGTGAGGGGAGACAGGTGTGAAAGAGAACAGGTGTGAGGGGACAGGTGTGAGGGGGACAGGTGTAAGGGGGAAAGGTGTAAGGGGGACAGGTGTGAGAGGGGACAGGTGTGAGGGAGGACAGGTGTGAGAGGACAGGTGTGAGGGGAGACAGGTGTGAAAGAGAACAGGTGTGAGAGAGGACAGGTGTGAGGGAGGACAGGTGTGAGTGGGGACAGGTGTGAGAGGAAAGGTGTGAGGGGAGACAGGTGTGAAAGAGAACAGGTGTGAGGGGACAGGTGTGAGTGGGACAGGTGTAAGGGGGACAGGTGTGAGAGGGGACAGGTGTGAGGGGGGACAGGTGTTAGAGGGGACAGGTGTGAAAAAGAATAGGTGTGAGGGGACAGGTGTGAAAAAGAACAGGTGTGAGGGGATAGGTGTGAGAGGGGACAGGTGTGAGAGAGGACAGGTGTGAGGGGGGACAGGTGTGAAAGAGAACAGGTGTGAGGGGACAGGTGTGAGAGAGGACAGGTGTGAGGGGGGACAGGTGTGAAAGGACAGGTGTGAGAGGACAGGTGTGAGAGGGGACAGGTGTGAAAAAGAACAGGTATGAGGGGACAGGTGTGAGAGGACAGGTGTGAGAGGGGACAGGTGTGAAAAAGAACAGGTGTGAATGGACAGGTGTGAGAAAGGACAGGTGTGAGAGGACAGGTGTGAGAGGGGACAGGTGTGAAAAAGAACAGGTGTGAGGGGACAGGTGTGAGGTGGGAAAGGTGTGAGAGGGGAGAGGTGTGAGAGGACAGGTGTGAGAGAGCACAGGTGTGAGAGGGGACAGGTGAGAAAAAGAACAGGTGTGAGGGGACAGGTGTGAGGGGACAGGTGTGAGGTGGGAAAGGTGTGAGAGGGGAGAGGTGTGAGAGGACAGGTGTGAGAGGGGACAGGTGTGAAAAAGAACAGGTGTGAGGGGACAGGTGTGAGAGGACAGGTGTGAGGGGGGACAGGTGTGAAAGGACAGGTGTGAGGGGGGACAGGTGTGAGAGGACAGGTGTGAGAGGGGACAGGTGTGAAAAAGAACAGGTGTGAGGTGGGACAGGTCTGAGAGGGGACAGGTGTGAGAGAGAACAGGTGTGAGGGGACAGGTATGAGAGGACAGGTGTGAGAGGGTACAGGTGTGAGGGGAGACAGGTGTGAAAGAGAACAGGTGTGAGAGGACAGGTGTGAGGGGGGACAGGTGTGAGAGGACAGGTGTGAGGGGGACAGGTGTGAGAGGGGACAGATGTGAAAAAGAACAGGTGTGAGGCGACAGGTGTGAGGTGGGACAGGTCTGAGAGGGGACAGGTGTGAGGGGGGACAGGTCTGAGGGGGGACAGGTGTGAGAGGACAGGTGTGAGGGGACAGGTGTGAGAGGACAGGTGTGAGGGGGGACAGGTGTGAGAGGACAGGTGTGAGAGAGGACAGGTGTGAGAGGGGACAGGTGTGAGAGGGGACAGGTGTGAAAAAGAACAGGTGTGAGGGGACAGGTGTGAGGGGGGACAGGTCTTAGAGGGGACAGGTGTGAGGGGGGACATGTGTGAGAGGGGACAGGTGTGAGAGGGGACAAGTGTGAGAGAGAACAGGTGTGAGGGGACAGGTGTGAGAGGACAGGTGTGAGGGGGGGACAGGTGTGAGACGACAGCTGTGAGGGGGGACTTTGGTGGGGAATATTGTGATGAGTTTACAGCTCATCATTCAGCATCAGACAGATCATACAGGAGGTACTGCTGACTGTATGGGCTAAACTACACCTGTCTCATCCACCCATTACCTGCTGCTCTCCAGAGTCAGGCTGCGGAGGCAGAAGGCCGAGCAGTTACTCCAGCCACACTTCGCAGGTCCTCGTGGGGTCCCGAGGCATTCGCAGGCCAGATGAGATACAAAATCTCTCCAGCCTGCCGAGCCCAGGACACTAATGGGAGGCATCCATTCCTGACTCCTCCTCCTCTTCCTCTCTCACCTCATCATTCTCTGTGTCGTTGGCCATGTTTGTTTGCTTCCTGGGGAGATTTGAGGATGGGTTCCTGCTTCTTCCTGCAGTTTAACATCAGCTCTGTGGGAGATGCTGCGTTGGTGGTTTAACTTAAAGTTTCATTTTTGGCTTTGGCTGATTCTGAATGTGTAGGCTTTATGAGCGCTGAAATTCTTTCAGTTGATCTGAGGGATGGTTTTCAGTTTGCATTTTAACGACTCAAAGTGAGCCTGTTGTTTGTCTGAGGTGCTGGTTTCAGTTCTCTGTGACACTGAACCTTTACATTCAAACTCCTGCCTCCATGAATCACACACACGGCCTCTCATTCAGTCAACTTACTGTTTAATTTTGAAGGTTCCCCATGTAGGTTTCTGTTTGCCTTTGTTCTTTTTCTCGGCCTCGTAGAGTTCCCCTGGTCCTCGCTTCCCCTCTGAATTTGCCTAAGGTTCATAGCACGCTGATGTTACCCAGCGACATGTTTAAGAACCTGCAGCTGACCGTCGTCTCTGGACTTCTAGTCTTGGTTGGAAAAACCAAGAAAGGTCAAATTTATGCAGATCTTGGAGATCTTCCCTCGCTGTCTGCTGGAGCCTCTGTTGGACGAATGATTTCATATCATTTCTCTGATCACATCAGCATAAAACCAGCAAAACATTCTCAAACAATAGAAAATACACAGCACGAGGACGATGTCCATCTGTGACGTGTCATCATGTAGCAAATGAGAGGCAGACAAATATCAGACACATGATGTTTGTATGTGAAACGCTCTCCATGAGCTGTCAGTCAAACAGGTAAACCATGCAGACACGTGCATTTGATCAGATCTGATCAGGATCTTGGGCGTGATTGGAAACGGCATCAGAAGCCAAGACTACGTGCTGTGAGCTGGTTCTGTTTAAGAAACATGTGCTGCTCAGAAAGTGTAATCAGGTGTTTCACATCTTCTTTCAGGTAAAACTACAAACACGATGCAGCCGCCTCAGGAGCCTTGTCCCTCCATGACAGAAGCTCCAGCCGAGAACCCGAGAGTCCACCAGAGTCCCGATGAAGCAGCTCTCTGCTGGAGCACAGACCTAGGTCACCTTCCAGAGGACGACGAGCAGGAGGAACATGATCCAGATCCACCTCAGGACCAGCCAGAGGTCCAGGAAGTAAAGCAGGGTGCAGCAGCTGATGACCAAGAGGCGGGAGGCCAGGAGCAGAAGGAGGACAGAGGTGAGAGGTCACGAACTGTTGTGTGAGGATAGCTGGACAGAAGCATCAGTTAAAACCAGGTTTAGGTTCTGAATGAACTCTGGTCATCATGTGACCACAGACGCTCGTACCTGATGCAATGCCAAAGCGCACCTGTCAGCAGAGCGAGCAGGCTGAGCAGCAGCCAGGTGAAGGTGTATCGGAGGCTCGTTTAAACGCTCCTTCTTTGAGGGAACCGTGGCGTCAGCGGGCATCGTCACAGCGCGAGTGACGGAGCACGACTGAAGGCGGAGTAAACAGAGAAGAAGCTATCGCTGAAGCTAGGAGCGCTCCTCCTAGAGGAGCTGCCTCGGACCATCGCAGCGGCGACCATCCAACGGAAACGCAGCAGAGCTGATGCTGTAATATAGCAGTGCAGATGCTACCTGGGACTTTGTCTCACTCTGGAAAACGTTTGCCAGCCTCGGGAGCGTGGGACAGCTGTAAGATGGTGGCTCTGCAGCGTGTTTGTGATGCGCGCTGAGCGCAGGACTGAGCCTGAGAAAGGAAACGCAGGGGCAAACAAGCAGAGGACTGTGGTTTGTGGTCGGCATCGTCACTCTGCAGCCAGCAGCTCGCCTCTGTGCCGCTGCCTCACGCTGTGACCGGGACTGACAGATTATTGGGAACACGCCGCGGCCGCTCGGCCTGCGTTACTCCCGCTGCTCCCGATGAAGCTGCTGGTCTGTTTGGAGGCGGAGCTTCCCTCTGTGGTTTCTTCCCTCTGTCACAAGAACATGAGAACCTGAGAGGCTGCAGCAGTCAGTCAGAGTGCACCAACGCACCACAACAGGAAGTGATGGAGGTGTGATCACACCTCCACCTCTCTGCACATGTGAGAGCAGCTAATAGATCCTGTTTAAGATAGTAGCACAGGAAAGGCCCTTTAACCCTTCAGCACCCAGCAGACACGCACACACACACAGACACACACACAGACACACACATACACACACGCAGACACACACACACACAGACACACACACACAGACACAGACACACACACACACACACAAACAGACACACACACACAGACACACACACAGACACAGACACACACACACACACACACACACACAGACACACACACAGACACAGACACACACACACACACACACAGACACACACATACACACACACAGACACACACACACACACACACAGACACACACACACAGACACAGACACACACACACACAGACACACAGACACACACAGACAGACACACACAGACACACACACACACACAGACACACACACACACAGACACACACACACACACAGACAGACACACACAGACACACAGACACACACACACACACAGACAGACACACAGACAGACACACAGACAGACACACACACACACAAACAGACACATACACACACACAGACAGACACACACAGACACACACACACACACACACACACAGACACACAGACACAGACACACACAGACACACAGACAGACACACAGACAGACACACACAGACACACACACACACAAACAGACACATACACACACACAGACAGACACACACACACACACACACACACACACACACACAGACACACACACACACAGACACACAGACACAGACACACACACACAGACACACACAGACACACAGGGACGATCTGCCTAGGATGATGAGGATTGGCCACATTAAAGAATTTTATTTTTTACTCTATTTTGAGAATAAAGTTGAATTAACAGCTTCAGCTTCAGTTTCAGCACAAAGTGCCGCGGCTCGTGAAGATCGTTCTTTCAGCCCTTCAGCTCATAAACACAGGGCGGCGATGCGGTGACGCTGAACGTGTGGTCAGCAGGAAAAACACACAAACGTGGAAAAGCTGGCAGAAACATCTGGACAGATGTGAGGTCATCGATGGTCCTGTTGTATCACAGGACGGACGATCAGTTTGTCTCACTGACTCGTCTACACGAGCCGCCTGTAATCTCAAAATTTCAACTTTGTTCTCAAAATCAGTAAAATTATTTATGTCAGGGGTGTCAAACTCAAATACACAGTGGGCCAAAATTCAAAACTGGAACAAGGTCGCGGGCTAACGTTAATATTTATTGGAAAAAAATCTTCCTCTAGATATAAGAATGAATCTTTTCTTATGGACTCAAATAAGTTTTGCTGGAAAACTGAATATGGAACAAGCAAAGCTTAATACTAAACATTATATATATTAGCTGTATAATACCAGTAGGCCAGCTCTAATAGTAATTCGGTATGGCTTCGCGGGCCAAATGTAATTAGGCTGCGGGCCAAATTTGGCCCGCGGGCCAGAGTTTGACACCTATGATTTATGTGAACGTTGATGCTGACGTTCCTTCGTAGATTTCACCTCCTGAGTTTCTGCTGATGAGTAAGTAACGTCTCGATGTAACTATAACATACTCTGAGAAAAACACACGACCATCAGATAAAGGTGTGGGCTTGTCTTCACGTTTGGCCTCCATCTGTTTACATGCAGCTTTGCCTCCAGACCCAGACTCCAACCTAATGATGGGGGTAGCCAATCAGGACGAAGCCGGGGAGTCAGGCGGTAGCGTGCCGTCGCCAGTCGTCACTGAGACAGAGCAGGTGAGTCCAGAGACGGCTCATCTTTATTCATGGCTTCATCTTTGTTGGCAGCGCTCGCAGGTCGCTCTTCTTCTCCACATTTGCTGCTTTGTTCTTTCTGTAAACGGCGCCTCTGATCAAGTTCAAAGCCCGGCCCTCCTGACAGTCTCTCTTCATCAGCCTGACACGTTTTTCTGCGTCTTCAAAACCACTTTTCCTCATTTTCATGTTCCCGTACGCCGCGTCTGTGCGTTTAGAGCGGTAATTATGCGCCGCGTAGCCGCTCGTCACGCTGTGGATTTTAGCCGTGTTTTCAGTAATGTTTTTGTTCACCGTGAACTATTTTAAATGTTCGTATTTTCATTGCGCTGTCTTTTATCTCAAACGTCCTGCTTTTCAGATCGTGACAGACTTCTCTTCTTCCTGTTCCTCGCCACCGTCGTCAGCGACTCCACTCGTGTCGTTTTCCACATGCAAACAATAATCAGTATTTTATCAGTGAAGCTCGTTGCCCCTCCTGACACAAGACACCGAGAAGCATCTGAATGTCTGCAGGCCGCCACATCTCGCCCCATCTCACGCATCAAGTCAGTCACACCATCAGTAAATAAATGCGGCAGCATGCTATGACAGGCCGCACACGCTCAGAGCGCAGCTGACGAGCGTGTGCAGACCAGTCGACGTCTTCCATACAAATTTCACAAGGTTTTCTTCATTTTACTCAGCAGCTTCCAGCAACCACTGACCATCCAGCTGGGGACTTGTTTTCCTTAGCAACCAGAGGTCGCCAGGCGGTTGTCAGTGGCTCTGTATACACGTGCAACCAGAGACCACAGGAAGTGAAGAACATGCTAGTGCTAGCTGCTTCCAGGTGACTGAAGCGACTACCAATGCGAGTGAAGAGTACCTTTGACTGATAATAATAATAATAACCTGGTAATAAATATATTAGACGGTCACCTAGGCAACCGGAGCCTGGAACGTCCAACCAGCTCTCAGCTTCTAAGTAACAAACAAATCGCTGCCATCGTGGACACAGCGTTAGCGTCGTTTCCTGTTTTAGGCTAGTTTCTCACCGTGTCTTGTCTTACTTCCCGTTTTTGTGATTTTTCTGCCCCGCCCACATCGTCTCCACCTGTGTCCTGTCTTCCTGCTCATTACCCTTTTCATCTTTTTTTTCATGTTTTTGGGTACATCTCTGTACAGACTCTTGATGATGTCACAAATCAAGAAAGGATGTAAAAACTTGCTGTGAAAATGAGTCTAAGAAAAGTCTGCTGGCCACAGGAAACAGGAAATGGAAGCAGGAGATACTTGAACCTGCAGAGGGAGGGTGGGCACTCCTCTGAGAGGTTTGCATTACCCACCCTCGTGTGAGCGCGCTCACTGATCCACAGCGCCTCCAAATAAGTTTCCTCTGAAGCTCTGCAGCTCACAGCGGAGGACCACTTAAAGCAAATTGACTTTACTGACGTGAATTATGACGATACTGATATCATGCATAAAGTTATTTACCCTCCGAAGGATTGAAATAAGTCATTCCCTCAGATACGGGGAACTAATATGAATGCAAATAGGATTAGGCTCCTGCATTAGTGTCTGATAAACAATTTACAGGCCTGAGCGTTCACCAGGGGATTCGCTCCACACGGCGCCTGGAACGGGGGGGGGGTTAACCCTCCATCCTCTGCGAGCGTTCGCCTTCACCACGTCTGCAGACAAATAAAGAAACGCAGATTATTGGAGAGGTCGCCGATTTACATTTAAATCAGATCCGATCTGTCCCGAAGGGGAAGCTCCGACCGAGGACGACGCAACAAATGGAATTACAGCCAAACCGCAGAGCGAGCACGTGGTGAACGACGCCCCGCAGGCCGCCGCTGACAGAGTTAATATGCAGCGAGAGTTGAGCCGACGCATCTCAGGTGTGCCCGAACCTGCAGCGTGTCCATTTCTACCTTAAAATTTAAAACGGGCCCAGCTTCTTGAGCTTCGTCACTGAAGGCAGGAAAGCCATGAGAACACGTGTGCAGAGTTCACTGAAGCAGCTCACCCACCCTCATGCTGCTGTTTGACTATCCCGCACTCTTATTTTGAAAGCTTAGGCCCTTCCTGTCTGGTTGGACATGTTTGGTCTGGGAGTCCTGGCCCCACAAGCTGAGAAACTCCGATCAAATCAAAGCCAATAAAGTTAAAAACAGACCCCGTCCTCGCCACGCTGACTCGTCTGAGGACACTGAGGTCGTCCTGCAACGGAGCAGGATATAGTGTCACTATGTTACAGCAGCTGTGCATGACTCACAGCTTAAAATAATCCTTATTTGTTTTATACTCAACTCATTCTGTGACTGACACAAGCTCCTCCCCTTTTAAGACATCTTTCTGATGATTGGCCAACTTCATCACTAGCGCTGTTTAGTGAGAAAGTCCTGTTTAATATTTCAGATGGACATTTTAAATGTACACTGAGTACTTTTTCTCTGATTATTAAAGTACACTTTGTTCCAGAGACTGCAGTACTTTTACGTGTACTCTGTGTGCTGTGGGGTAAAAGTGTCATCAGCCTCTTTCCACAGCTCATGACGAACCTGGTCACATGTCCACACAAACATACGACCACGTAAAACGAACAACAATCTGATTGTCGTGTGGAAGCGCTGAGATTTCTTCTTCATTGGTGAGAAAAGTTTATAACTCAGTCGACGTTCTGCCTTTGAAGCTTTGATGCTGCTCAGTCTTTGCCTGGTACATAACGTCTGAAACGAGCCCCTGCGTGGCTGTAACACGCCAGGCTTCACCGCCAAATCTGGAGAATCGTGTAGACATAGTAGCGATGGGCGCCTCGGCCAGCGTGGTGTTCAGACATTTTGTTTATCAGTAAACGTGCTCTCATCTAATGATCCAGCTGATCCAACGAGTGCTTGTTGGTCCACAGAGAAACACAGAGATGGCGGCTCGAGACCGCCGGCCTGACGGATGTTTTAAACCTGGGACTGCGGTCGAAGGAGCATCGCTGCAGAAAGCGGGCGGACCCTCAGACCCGCCAACCTTCGCGGCGGTGAGCGTGAGCAGGCCGACCTCCAGCGGCGACGGAGGAGACGTGACCTGCTGCGACCTGCTGTCTCTGAGGAGCGACTCGGTATCTTTGGCCAGCGAGTCCAACGTGTTCAGGAGGGTGAGTGAAAGACGAAGAGCCGGGGCGTTCACGCAGACTTTTGTTTCCGAAGCAGGAAATCGGAAATGCCGAGCAGCTGTTGGGATTGGTTTACACCAGCCCGACAGCTGCACCTGTACGAGCTCTGCTGGGTGTTTGTGAGTCTGACAATAATGAAGTGTTACACAAATCTGTGTCTGTGCACACAGAAACTCACATTATGTGACATCACTCCTCGCTCCGAACACGGAACGCCAAAATAAAAGCACAAAAAAATAGGAAATATTTGCTGTAAATAGTTCACAGCAACATGTGTTGCTTCGGACCGAGGTGATTTCTGTGGCTTTAGGCATAAAGAAGAATCACGCTTCCATGATTAACTTATTTGTTTGTCCATCATGGACTGAGCACAGAAACGCTGAGCTCTGTGGGCAGGTACACATCAGGTATAACATCCATATGCACATCCAGGATGCCTGCAAATCCAGCCCATAGTGTCCACAACCAGAGAACTAGTTTCTTACAGTGCAGTTTAACACGTTTGGGCCAAAGTGCAGCTTCTTCCTGTAACGATGGAGCTGCACGATTTTTAAGCATCCAAACATAAAGTGATGTCAAGTGCAGGTACGCCCTAGGTGACATCACATGGTCACTGTTTGTTCAGAACAAACCTTCAGTAAGAGTCAGACAACACTGCAGTAAATGTTTGAATTTTTGAATGGAGCCTGGTGTGTGGCTGAGGTTCTCGTCACGTTTTACCCAGACTGTGATGTCAACAGAACCAAAACTAAACCGTGAGTGAAACAGGAAGACCCGCCTACTTCTCCCCTCCACGTTTATCACGGTGGTAATAAAGTGTAACGCACTGATAGAAACTATTGTGTTTAATTACTCTTAATTGGGTTCATCATTTATTAATGGGTGTTGTGAAGTTCGTTGACTTTAAACTAAAGGATGAGGTTGAATGAGGAGAAACAGGAAGTGGCTCAGGTGAAGTCAGGTGAGCTCAGCCTGAGCGAGGCTCCGTCTACGTTTTCATTCAGGATTTTTAATGCGATCAAATCTGTTTCACCTTTGCCGTCCCACGTTTTAGATCTGAGTAATCACACGTGTTCGCGCCCTCTCGTTCAGCCTCTCGCGCTTACATTCGGACGCCGGCGAGGAAAAGCTGACCCCATCTTGTCGTGATGAACCTAGTGGACTGAACGGACTCCCGCCCTCTGCAGAGGTATCATTACGCTGGCGGCAGGCTCCACATCCCCCCCGCCGAACGAAGCTACGGCGTAATCATAATTCTCTTGACCTCCGATGACCCCTGCGAGGCTCTGACAACGAGGGCCACGCGACACAACAGACGGCGCCGCCCGCTCCAAAATGGCTTTTTCATTTCTCGAACAATCACACTGCGGCAGCGCTGAATGAGAGGGCAGATTACATAAGGCGGGGGTTCCCGGGGTGAGATGAGAGCTTTTTCTCCAAAACGCCGCAGTCGTTATCGCTCTCATTAAATTCCTCCTCTGACTCGGAGCCTGCTTTGAATCCATCCATCGGAACAACACGGCGGCTGGAAATTCTCAATTAATATGTTAATGTGTGCAAGATATTTCATCACAGGAAGCAGAGCTCAGCGCGCTCACAGGTTAGCGCCAAATTACAGGAGACCCACAAACAGCATCATCCGAGCCCACAGCAGCGCTTTGGAGCAGGAACGGGCCCTGAAGGAGCTCCAGGAGAACCCTCCGCCCCACAGAAAGTTTCCATAAACATACTGTTCGCTGTTCTTTAGCTTGTGCTCAGGGCCTGATACGTCCGTGAGACCGAGTTTGTGGATCAGTGATTAAATGAGTGAACGTGAAGTGAAGTGTGTGCGTTCCGCTCACATCGACATCAGAGCTGTGTAAAAATAAAAGCTGTCTTTTTTCTGCCTCTCTGTGCTTTGGATACGCTTTCTTCTTGTATGCAGACATTTCTAAAGGAAGAACTGAAATTCACACTGTGCTGTTAAACCATGAATAAAAATTATACTTTTGTGTCTTTTGCCATTACTTTATGCAACCAATGCATGTTTTGACAAGTGGAATTACATTTTCTATTAAGCTGGTGCCATATGTTAGGCATTCTTTTACAAGGAAAAACTAGTATGTCAAGGACTTTATTGTGAAAAGAACAGGAAGGCCTTTTGGGACAGACCCTATTGAAAAAGACGGACGTAGCTGCAGCGAGACCGCCCACTTTTACGCCTCCAGATGAGTGTTTTCAGCGCTGCCACCTTGGTGTTTTGAAACCAGGTGGTAGCTCCTGGTTGTGACCAATGACTGTAGAAAACATGGACGACGCGACCCCGCCTCCTCCCATTGTGCAAAAATGAAGCCAAAATATCCCGCTTGTGGAGGCTGCCATCTTGCATTTTTGGAGCCAGAGTCTGCGCAGTAGTGACTTGAGGTGGAGCGACTGTGTAACGCTCCCACCCACACACCCGCTGGACATGACCGTAAACACGCCCCCCTACACTTTTTACGTAGCCGGCGACTCCAGTTTTTTGCTGGTTTACCGCGACTGACGACTTGTTTAATTAAGGTAAATACAACCATGTCACTGTTATAAAAACACACACAGGTTATCGTCTTATAGTTCTAAAATCACTCTGTTGTTAATTCGTTTGCTAGATTAGCCGCTAGCATACGCACTGTGTTGGAGGCTTGTTGCTAGCTAGTTAGCGATGCTACACACCTGTTACTCTAATAGAGATTGAAAATGTGACGTCATTCAGGGGTAAAACCGCAAAGAATTCTGGGAACTCGTGGCAAGAGGTACTAGCACACGCAGGCTTTCAATTGAAATCAGTTACACAGTGATAAAAAGAAACACAAAAATGTCAAGAACAGAGATGGGCAGTAACGCGTTACTTGTAACGCGTTACTGTAATCCGATTACTTTTTTCAAGTAACGAGTAAAGTAAGGGATTACTATTGCAAAAATGGTAATTAGATTACCGTTACTTTCCCGTAGGAACGCTGCGTTACTGCGTTACTAAAACCGTGATTTTTTTTTGCGAGAATGTCTCATGACAGTGACGTAAGCGAGTGCGACGTTCGTGACAACAGCTGTGTGCAGATCAACAATGGATCATATATCGAGTGCAGGAGAGAGTATGAGCGTGCAGCGTTTAAAGCGTGGAAGTACTGACCTTACTTTGAGTTTGATTCCATAAAAAGTGACAAAAACATTAGTGTCCGTTGTGCGTGGGAAGAAAACTTCTTTTTACAGCGAAAAAACCCCCTAAACTTCCGAGCAAGCACCGAGTAGCTACTACGTAATGGGAAACTCACAGAGAAACTCGCGGATTCTTCCACTGACCGCTGCGGCACACCTGCACCAGGGTAAACCTCCGCCTAACCCACTCCTGCTTTACAGGTGAAAATAGAGCAAAAGGACCGCTAGTCTTTGACTTTGTTTATTTTCTGTTGTGTTTTAGTTGCATCTATTTGAAAGAGTGAGTGTAAACACACAAAAAAAATTATTTTATGTGCTGGAATGTGCAGAAAATAGGTTTAAATATTAAACAAATTTCTTCCAGTCAGAGAAACAAGTTTTAAAAAGAGACTTTTCCATTTGTTTACATTTTGTATGATGGATTATGTAGAAAAAGTAGAATTGGGCTGAAAGATCTATCACTTTATCACCTATTCAGGTTGTAAATCGTGTTTTTAAAAAGTAACTAAGTAACTAAGTAATTAATCACTTTTGAAAATAAGTAATCAGTAAAGTAACGGGATTACTTTTTTGGGGAGGTAATCAGTAATTAGTTACTGATTACTTTTTTCAAGTAACTTGACCAACACTGGTCAAGAAGCTGTTGTATTAACTGCAATAGCCGGTGGCATGACAGCCACGGGAAGCCGACGGGTAAAGAGATCGGTTGTTATCGGATTACGTCGTTGAAGAGAAATTGTTCAGCCATGTTTCCGAAGTAACAAAGAGCCACGGATGGCCTGGATTGCAGCCATTCAAAGAGCAAATATAACGTCCCAGAACTCTCCAGCTCACATGTTAGTCTGCTCCAAGCATTTCCACAAAGCTCAGTCTGCTGTTGTAGTTAATACGTCATTTATCACAACATAATTGTTGATGTAGGTTACAAGCAAGTCTGGCGCTGAACAGAAATTGTCGCTCCTTTGTTTATTGTGCATAAACAGTGAATTGTCCTGACACAATATTGCGTTTCGCTTCTGTTATTACCATGGTACATTGACAAAAACATATACTTTTATTCACAGGATAATACAGTTGTTTTGCATCACTAATTG
Organism: Perissodus microlepis; assembly: GCF_051167445.1. Taxonomy (NCBI): domain Eukaryota; kingdom Metazoa; phylum Chordata; class Actinopteri; order Cichliformes; family Cichlidae; genus Perissodus; species Perissodus microlepis. Next base: position 64,471,053 of record NC_140467.1, on the reverse strand, counting down.
CCCAGTGCGATTACAGCATACAATATTACTGTCACTGCTACATTTCTGTAATGAACCAGAAATTTTTTCCACTACTAATTAATTACTGTTGAGCTCAAAGGTCCTATTAATAAACGGTTAACGAATGTGTATTTATGAAGACGATTTGTGAGACTGGTAAACTTATGATACGTACGATGGTCTTTCGTTCTACACGGTGCATTTCAAGGTCCTGCACCCATCCGTCGCTAAACTGTACCAAAGTTATATGTATATATATATATATATATATATATACATACATATATACATATACATATATATATATATATGTGTGTGTATATATGTATGTATATATATATATATACACACACATATATACATATACATATATATATATATATGTGTGTGTATATATATATATATACATACATATATACATATACATATATATATATATATGTGTGTGTATGTATATGTATATGTATATGTACATATATGTATATGTATATGTATATATATATATGTGTGTATATGTGTATGTGTGTGTGTGTTTTATATTCATACCGTATATGTGAGTGATTCTACACAGGTGCCAAACAGGTTTCCTCCGGTTCCTAATTAAAAAATAACAGCTAAACAATTTCTGGCAGCTTATAGAATTACAATAGAATATCATTTTATAATATAGACTTATTTTATTCTTAAAAAGAGAAACACTTTGTCTAATATTATGCTCATTAAACAGAAGAATACATTTTCTTATCAAACTTTGTTTTGGTAAAGAATAGAAAACCTGACATTCCTATAAAATTAAAAATAAAATGATAAAAACAGGTAGTAGAGGAGCCAAGTGCTCCTAGTTTCTCTGAACACGTACAGAATAACCAGATTAATATTAAATGAAAGTTTAAAAAGTAAATTGAAAGCAATAAAAATTGTACAATAAATTTATTGCAACAAAAATCATAATATAAATGTATCACAGCAACATTTATAACCCTCACGGGTCTTTAGATCTCCAGCTTCCCAGCATGCATTGCACTAAGGTTAAAACTCAGTTTTTCCCTCGCATGCACACAAAGCCTTATGATGTCTTTTTGTTGTTGCGATGAGTCTGAGGGGAGTCTGTGATCAACACTAAGACAAACGGTGATGGAGACAGCGCTGCTCTCCCCGCGCTCTCTGATGTGAATACCTGCAGTTAAAGATGAAGATGATCCTGACGGTTAACACGAGCCAAACCCGTCACAGAGGAGAAGCTCTGACACGGAAAAAAGGACGAACCGGAGCTCCTCTGTAACGCACAAAGCTGATTACCTGAATAAGATGCGTAAAACAATGACAGCATAGACGGGAAACCACAGATGTGGAGTCAGTGGACTCGACAGAATGATTTTAGTCGTCACGGACTAATCAGTCAGTAGACTGCTGGAGATACTGCTCAGATATGAACATGAAAAGTTGCAAACACGTAAAGCCACATTGAGCCCAGGTGTAATTAAGCCCCGCCCACACCAAGTCACATGTAACAAAACCTCAATAATCCAGTTTGTCCCTGAGCTGTCGGAAGGATGTTCATCACCGAAGCAGCGCTGCGGTTCAAACATTCGATGCAGCTTCCTCACGCACACCTGGATTTAACAGGTAATATAAAGTGTGAGTGAGGCTGAAGACCCTCCTGAAATGAACACCTCGAGTTTAAGCAGCTTCACACAGAGGTGGGATTAAGGAGTCAGGAGCACTTTAAGTAATAAAGCTCAGTTCTGCGTCAGTGGACGGCACTTCATCAGAGTCGTTAATGCGCTTCTATCCCTCTCGCTGGACTGTTTAGGCACTTAATTTCCGGACGGACTCGCCGAGCCGTGGCTGCGGGGCTCGCCGTATAATTATAGGGGAAGCCCCGCCCCCACGGCGTCCTGCCTCCTCCTCATAATAAATCATTGATGGCTGCAGGCGCTGACTGCCCACTACTTGATTGCATTGCAGTTTTACCCTCATTATGTATCACTAGGACTGAGATAAGTCAGCTTTCATCAGTAATTTGTGCGTTTGAGTTCATGTTTATCCTTTAATGATAAAAAAAATGGTTGTCTTTAATAACCTTATTACAATAAACACTCGGTGGTGGATGACTTAACAACAGTTTATTCACGTTATGTTATTGGTCTGTATTATCATAGAGGGGGTTGATGAACTAGCGGTGGCTAACATTAGCCAGGAGAAAGAGAGCTCAAACCAAGCTGGACGTCCTGATGTAGCCGTAGCGCCCTCTGAGGGTTAGCTCATGGTTTTTGACAGACTTGATAAAAGCTTGTTTTCTTTATAAAACATATTTAGTATAAAACTTTTATTTTGATCCACTCTGTAGTTTTTATTTTTTATTTTTTTTATTTTTTTTAATGGATAATGTTTCAATAGCAAACTTCTTTTCCTGGTTCGTCTGTCATTTTTATTTTCCGTGTATAAATTCATATTGTCCTATCTTTTTTTTGTTTTTGTTTTTTATCTCTGCAGCCTTTTTCTTCCTTCCTTTCCTTTTTTATGTAACAGTGACTTTAAGCTCTGTGTCTTTAGAGGCTCAAACAGTTCTGAGATTATTTCTCTGAGCGGCCTTTGAGACTGGGACTCCTCAGCCTTCACCTCCTCCTCCTCGCCTTTTTTAAGAGGTTGCCCACTCTGCAGGACTTCACTGCTCTGTGGTTTGATGGAGCGGCTTGTAAACGCCACCAATTAGGACGGGCGATTGGCATACAAAGAGGCCGCTCCTGAATAGTGATGAGAAGTGGGAGGCTTTCCTCCCTCCTTGGTCGTTGTCAGGGGATCTGAGGAGGTGAAGGAGGAGAAGGAAAAGCCAGGCGGCCGTGTTTTGACAGCCTGAATAGACGGAGCAGTGGAAGTGGCTGAGGAAGGCTTTTGTTATGCTAACTGCTGGCTAACAGGCCCTTATTCATGTCTCCTTGACACCGAATGACTTGATTTAATTATCTTGTTGGTTCTCGTGGAGGAGAAGGCTTCAGGACGGGAGCAGCGGAGGGTGAGGATGATGAGGGAGGGGGGAAAGGTCACTCTCCAGATTCCAGGGGAATATTTTTTTGTCTTGACAGGATGACGGCACGAGTGTCTCCAGCCTTTGCAGAGGCACTATGTAATTCTGCGCAGATGTTTCCATGTTTTAATTACATGTAGTTTGAGAATCTGTCATCTCACCTCACTTCATCACATCCACGTTATTATTACACATCCAACCCTGATACCACAGGGAAGCTGCTCTGTGCACACGATGCCCCCCCCCCATGCACCAAAACTGTTTGAGGCCAGGTGGAAGTAGTTCACACTGTTTCATTATTTTATGTACGGTTATTTTATCCTGATCAATTCAAACCTTTTTAAAATCTGCGTCTTACAATGTAACACTGGCACGAAGCAGCTTTTGTTTCACTGACTGCAGATATGATGACTTTAAACTACATGAAAATACCTGAAACAGCTTCTGCTTGTCCCACAGTCGTTTACTGAGACTCCTCTGTGAGTGTGAGTTGGACCACTAATGAGGAAGATGAAGAGCCTCCTCCTCCTCTCCAGGGATTCACGCTCCTCCTTACCAACAAACCAGCACTCTGTTCCACACAGTGAACGTCCATCATAGGACGTCATCCTGCAGAGCTCAGAGGGCTGTTTTTTCCATTATTACCCATAATCCTTTGTGCCTCTGTGGAGCAGTTTTCTCAGAAGAACATGCAGACGTTCATCTCAGATTCTAACCCTCACTGTCAGAGAGGCGTCTGAAGAACTGTCTTCAATGAACAAGAAGTCCTGAAACTGGACACTGTCCAAACAAAGTCCAATACCAGCTTAAAACTGGTCTAAATACCAGTCTAAAACTAGGCCAATACCAGTCTATAACTAGTCTAAATACCAGTCTAGAACTAGTCCAATACCAGTCTATAACTAGTCTAAATACCAGTCTAAAACTAGTCCAATACCAGTCTAGAACTAGTCCAATACCAGTCTATAACTAGTCTAAATACCAGTCTAAAACCATTCCAATACCAGTCTAAAACTAGTCTTAATACCAGTCTAAAACAAGTCCAATACCAGTCTAAAACTGGTCTAAATACCAGACTGAAAACTAGTCCAATACCAGTCTAGAACTAGTCCAATACCAGTCTAAAACTAGTCTTAATACCAGTCTAAAACAAGTCCAATACCAGTCTAAAACTGGTCTAAATACCAGACTGAAAACTAGTCCAATACCAGTCTAGAACTAGTCCAATACCAGTCTAAAAATAGTGTAACTACCAGTCTAGAACTAGTCCAATACAGTCTAAAACTACTCCAATACCCGTCTAAAACTAGTCAAATACCAGTCTAGAAGTAGTCTAAATACCAGTCTAAAACTAGTCTAAATACCAGTCTAAAAATAGTCTAAAACTAGTCCAATACCAGTCTAAAAATAGTCCAATACCAGTCTAGAACTAGTCCAATAGCAGTCTAAAACTAGTCTTAATACCAGTCTAAAACAAGTCCAATACCAGTCTAAAACTGGTCTAAATACCAGTCTAAATACCAGACTGAAAACTAGTCCAATACCAGTCTAGAACTAGTCCAATACCAGTCTAAAAATAGTGTAACTACCAGTCTAGAACTAGTCCAATACAGTCTAAAACTAATCTAAATACCCGTCTAAAACTAGTCTAAATACCAGTCTAAAACTAATCTAAATACCAGTCTAAAACTTGTCCAACACCAGTCTAGAACTAGTCCAACACCAGTCTAGAACTAGTCCAACACCAGTCTAAACCAGTCTAAAACTAGTCTAAATACCAGTCTTCAACAATTCTTCCCGCAATCATTCTAATACAGTCAGTCTGGAACACCTTTAGTCTTTACCTGAAAACATCAAACAGTGTTAGCTGTATGCTGCACACGTGCTGCAAGACTAAACTTTATGAACGTTTGTGGATAAAAAATCGAGACGGCCCCGCCGAAACCCTTACACTCGCCGACAGCTGCAGACATCAGTGTAGCTACGTTTCCAGAGGTTTGACACAATGGATGTAGGCTTGACGGGTTTTAACTCCTCGACCCGGTTTCTATCCTAACAGCAAGCGTTATCGGTGGAGTCTGGGGAGTCAACTGTACTTTTATTTTCTCCCGATGACACAAAGAGCGACTGGAGAAGTGAAGAGGACTGCGAGCGACACAATGACTGAAACAGCGAACATGAAAGGGATTTATTCAGGGAAGAAATGAAAGAATAAACGAACGGCGCTCGTTAACACGCCGAGAGGAGACCCCTCCAATCTGCCAAGCTCACCACAGACTGTAAATAAATATGTCAGGTTGAGAGATGAAAGCTGCCTCATCCTCTCAGAGTCCTCTGAAGTGTGTTTTATCGAGCCTTTGAGAGCCGTAACCGTCTTTTTAGGGATTTAATGGATTCGTTAGATTTTAGCCTTTAGCGCTCCTTCAGGGAGCATCACTGTCAGTCTGCTGGAGCCTTACATGATGTTCACACAACAAACACATCACAAATGATCCCAGAGATAATTATGAATGCATGTCCTGTGAACGCAGGCTGCAGGTCCACTCTGGTTCCACTCAGGAAACAAACACCAATCAAAAATCATTCAGCATCAGGAAAAAATGTGGCTGCATTTTTTTTTTTGAAAAGTAAACTAATTTAGGAGAGTTATATAATATTTGAAAAAAAAAGTAATATTTTAATCTAAAAATAAAAAAACTGTAATATTTTATGACATTCAGAAACATGTAAAAACAAATGTGAAGAAAAAACTGGATGTAGCATCCAGTCGAACTGAGAAGGCCAGAACTGATGGTTGTTGAATGACCTTTATTATTCCTTGCCGTGTATCAGACAACGAACCAACGTAAGAGCTAGACAAACAAATAAAACAATTACCATATTATTCATGTAACACCATCTTAACCGCTCATTACGCTGGTCTAACCGTTTTCTATTAAACTATATAATGCATATTATGCATTTCAGATTGCTCAACTTAAATCATGTACATTACAAACCTTGTTCCCCTGTCGACTGTAGCTAGAACCATTCGTTTTTGTACAATTTAACCATGTTTTTCTCTCCCTTTTCTCCGTTAGCATTAGTTTTCTGTTTTCTTCCGTCTTTTTTGCACATCAAGCTGTTTACCGTTACATCATTCACTTCCGGTCACACAGGAAGTTACCAAAATAAAAGCACAAGCATTATATTACGTGTATATGAGCTAGCTTTACATATCCGCCGTTACACTCCCACCAAATTATTTGCTGTTACAAACAATATAAAACACAAATAATTTCTAAACAGGTAACTTAACAATGATAATACCTTTGTATATGCAACAACAAATTTTCATTGCATTTTAACTTCTTAGTGCATCTTTCTTTTCACAACTTCACAACAGCAGAACCAACTTATGAACTGGGCGTTCTACTGTAGACATCTTATGCAAACGTTCACCCTTTTTACTAAGGTTTCTGTCTGCAAAGGTTACTTTGACCTTTCTCACAAGTCCGTCTTCATCTGTTATGGTGTCCACAACTCTACCAAGTCTCCACTGGGATCGTGGCAGTATTTCTTCCTTGTCCATCACTATGTCACCTACTTGCATATTCCTTTTAGCAGCATGCCATCTCTGCCGAACCCTGATGTTGTGAAGATATTCTCTCTTCCATCTGCTCCAAAATTGCTCCGTTAGGTATTGTACCTGACGCCATTGCTTACGAGCGTACAGATCCTCTTTAACAAACTGTCCTGGAGGAGGCAAAGCTGTTGTGGTTTTCATAGTTAGGAGATGATTTGGAGTTATTGGTTTCAAACTGTTTGGATCATTGAGATTGTCTGTCGTCAACGGGCGGCTGTTTACTATTGCAGCTGCTTCATAGAGAAAGGTTCTGAGCGATGAATCGGTGAGTCGTCTCTTTGCGAGAGCAAGTGTGGCGTTGAGGACGTTTCTCACAGTCCGAATTTGTCGTTCCCATACTCCACCTGCGTGGCTAGCATGGGGTGTGTTAAACACAAAATCACATTGTTTTTCAGATAGAAAGGTTGTCAGTTTTTGTCTGTGAAGGTTCTCAGTCATCCAGGTCATCGTAGTCAAAGGAGCTTGCAAAGAAAAGCGTCTGGACTTCTTTAAGTTACTTGAAGACGTTTCACCTCTCATCCGAGAAGCTTCTTCAGTTCTAAGGTCAAATGGTGGAGAGTCCCAGATGTAAACCTAGTGGGAGTATCCCCCCACAGAGGGACAAAAGGACCCCCTGATGATCCTCTAATCGCCTGAGCCAAGGTGTGAAAGCGGGTGTGGGTCCCAATCAGCCAGAGTTTCGGGTGTGTTCATTGTGAAACCTGGCCCCACCTTATCATGCGAATTCCTGAGGTCAGATGGCCCAGGATGTGAGTGGGCGTTAAGGCGTCTGGGAAGGGATCTCAAAACTGGATTATAGATGGCAGAGAGTTGGTGTCGTAAACCCCCGCCTCTGTTCAAAGATGGTCGCTCACAGTGGACATAGATGGCTTCTTTCACTCCTCTTTCAAACCATCTGTCCTCTCTGTCCAAAATGTGAACATTGGCATCCTCGAAAGAGTGTCCTTTATCCTTAAGATGCAGATGGACTGCTGAGTCTTGTCCTGTGGAGGTGGCTCTTCTGTGTTGTGCCATGCGCTTGTGAAGTGGCTGTTTGGTCTCTCCAATGTAGAGGTCTGGGCATTTCTCGCTGCACTGTACAGCATACACCACATTGTTAAGTCTGTGTTTTGGCGTTTTGTCTTTCGGGTGAACCAGTTTTTGTCTGAGCGTGTTGCTGGGTCTGAAATGCACCGGGATGTCATGCTTGGAGAAAACTCTCCTAAGTTTTTCTGATACACCGGCTACATAGGGGATGACAATGTTGTTGCGTCTGTCCTTCTTATCCTCCCTCGCTGGTGTCTGGTCTTCTTTTCTGTGCCTCTTTGCTGACTTTAAGAACGCCCATTTAGGATAGCCGCACGTTTTGAGTGCTTCCTTTACATGTGTGTGTTCCTTCTTTTTTCCTTCAGGCTTAGAGGGAACATGTTCTGCCCGGTGGTGTAGGGTCCTAATTACTCCAAGTTTGTGTTCCAAAGGGTGATGGGAGTCAAAGAGGAGGTACTGGTCCGTGTGTGTGGGCTTCCGGTAAACTTCGATGTTGAGTTTGCCGTTCTCTTCAATGTGCACAGCGCAGTCCAGGAAAGGCAAACAGTTGTCCTTTGTGTCTTCCCTGGTGAACTTGATGTTTTTATCCACAGCGTTAATGTGCGCAGTGAAGGATTCCACTTCTTGTGTCTTGATTTTGACCCAGGTGTCGTCCACATATCTGTACCAGTGGCTGGGTACTCTTCCTTTGAAAGAGCCAAGAGCCTTCCTTTCCACTTCCTCCATGTAAAGGTTGGCTACAATAGGTGACACGGGGGAGCCCATGGCACAGCCATGTTTTTGTCTGTAAAAGCCTTCGTTGTATTTGAAATATGTAGTGGTGAGGCAGAGGTCTAACAGTGTGCAAATCTGATCGGGTGTGAAGTTGGTCCTGTCCTCCAAGGAGCTGTCTTCTTGTAGTCGTTTTCTGACAGTCTCCACGGCCTCCGTGGTGGGTATGCAAGTGAAGAGAGAGACTACATCAAAGGACACCATGGTTTCATCTGGGTCCAGGGTAAGTTTCTGGACCTTGTCAGTGAAGTCGGTGGAGTTCTTGATGTGGTGTGGGGTGTTCCCCACAAGAGGAGCAAGGATGGTAGCAAGGTGTTTAGCAATGTTATAAGTGGCTGAGTTTATGCTACTGACTATGGGTCTGAGTGGGACAGCTTCCTTGTGGATTTTAGGAAGTCCGTAGATGCAGGGTATGGCATCCCCTGGGTAAAGGCGGTGATATGTAAGGCGGTCAATAATTTTGTCCTTTTCAAAGTCTTGAAGGCAAGCTATAACTTTCTTTTTGTAGCTGCTTGTGGGGTCTCGCTTTAAGGCTTCGTAGGTATTATTGTCACTGAGGAGAGTAGTGATCTTTGTATGGTAATCTGTAGTGTTTAGGACCACGGTGCATCTTCCCTTATCAGCTGGTAAAACCGTGATGTTGTGGTCTTTGCTCAGGGAAGCGACGGCCTTCTTTTCCTGTATTGTGAGGTTGGATGGAGGGACTTTGGCACTGGAGAGCGTGGCTGAGACTTTCATCCTGATTTGCTCTGCTTCTGTCTGTGATAATTTATTAATCCGTATGGCAGATTCTGTGGCTGTGATGAGGTCCACTATGGGCAACTGTTGTCAGTTTTTCAGTGTCTATTTCATTCAGTGCTGCACACAGTTCATTTTTGGCACCTACAAAGTTAGTACCTCGATCACATTTTATTTGTCTGACAGAGCCTCTCAGAGCTATAAAGCACCTTAGTCCATTAATGAAAGCGTCCGTAGTCAGGTCTTCTAACATTTCTACGTGTACTGCTCGTAAATAGAAACAAGTGAAAAGGAGAGCGTACCTTTTCTTTTCTTTTCTTGCTTGTTTGGTTAGGAACGGGCCGAAAACATCCATACCACAGTATGTGAAAGGCGGAGAGTGTTCGACTCTTTCTGTGGGGAGATCTTTCATTTTTTGTCCTTCCACAGCTCTCCTTAGTCTCCGACATGTCACACACTGACGGATGTAGTCTGATACTGTTTGACTTAGCTTGGGAATCCAATAACCGCTGGACCTTATTTCGTTCATTGTGAAGCTCTTTCCTTGATGATTTATTCTTTCGTGACAGTGAGCGATTATGAGTTTTGTAATATGATGGTCTCTTGGAATGACAGTTGGGTGTTTGAATGTGTTAGGAAGCGATGAGTGTTGTAGCCTTCCTCCCACCTTGAGCACATTGTCTTCGTCCAAGAAAGGATCCAAGTTGTACATTTTGTTGCTCTCATATAGTGCCTTTCCTTTGCTTAATGTCTTTATCTCATCTGAAAATGTTAGTCCTTGTAAGTTTTTGATAATTACCATTTCAGCGTTTTGTCTTTCAGTTACAGTGCTGAGTGACTTTGATTTGTCTCTGAGTAGGAAACGTTTGAGACGTGCTATGGCACTGACAGCGTGTGACCAGGATGAGAACCTTGTGAGACGGTCGCAGAGACTTCTGTGTTCTGTAGTTTGGCTGTTGAGCGTTTGCACTTTTCTCACCTCTGGATCTCCCACCAAAAGTTCGATAGACTCTTTAGTTGGAAGATTTAACTTCTTTTCCCATAAGAACTGAGGGCCTGTGAGCCAGTTTGATGATAGCAGTTCCGCTACTGATGTGCCCCTTGATGCTATGTCAGCGGGGTTTTTACTCGTCGGTACATAGAACCATTGCTGTGGTGCAGTATTGTTACGTATTTTTTGCACTCTATTGGCAACGAATGTGTGGAAGCGTCTTGCTTCATTGCTAATGTACCCCAGCGTGACCTTTGAATCTGTCCAAAAGAACTCTTCCACATTGTCATAGAGTAACTCTTCCTTTAGCATGCTGTTACTGTGATTGATACTGCAGCTGCGGTCAACTCTAGCCTCGGAATTGTGGTAACCTTTGTTGGAGAGACTCGAGCTTTGCCCATTACAAAACTACAGTGTACCTCTTTGTTTTTGTTTATCAGTCTTAGGTAAGTGCATTGTCCATATCCTGTCGTACTTGCATCAGAAAAGTGGTGCAATTCTCTTTTTACCACATCTCCAAACGATGCAGGAACATAACATCTGTTTATTTGCAACCTTTTCAGGTTGTGCAGATCTTCTTTCCAGCACTGCCATTGCGGGTTGAGATGTTCAGGGAGTGGATCATCCCAGTCTGTACCTTGGCGGCACATTTCCTGTAGGATTCTTTTGCCGTTGAGAACGTACGGAGCAATGAAACCCAAGGGGTCAAATATTGCTGCGACTGTGGACAAGATGCTGCGTCTGGTTGGGGGTTGGTCCTTTACAGCTCTGTTGAATGTAAAACAATCCTTTTCTATGTTCCAATACATCCCGAGTGCTCTTTCTGTTTGTGATTCACTGAATGTCCCTTTGTTTTTGTGTCTGTTGCATGTTCTGAAGTAGGAATGTCTTTGAGTGCAAAACTGTTGTTAGACACAAACTTATGTAACCTTAGTCCACCCTTCGCACATAGCTCACGTGCTTCTCTTGTGAGTTGTACGGCGTCTTTCACTGTCTCAATCGACATAGAAGTCTCTGGTTATAAACTGTGCCGCTACAGGGTACTTGGAGCTGTTCTCTTTGGCTAAACGTTTAAATCCGTAATTTGCACAACCAGGTGACGAAACAGCGCCAAAGAGATGTACAGCCATTCGATAAGCTTGAGGTGGTTTGCTCATGTCTCCTCCTTTCCACCATAAAAAGCGTAGGTAGTCGCGATCGTTTGTATTGACTTTGAATTGGTGGAACATTTTTTCAATGTCGCACATTAGCGCTACCTGATGTTGTCGGAAGCGGACAAGCACGCCGGTCAAGTTGTTTATCATGTCAGGGCCATTTAGTAAATGGTCGTTAAGACAGGTACCCTTGTGTCTGGCTGAACAATCGAACACCACACGTAACCGTTCTGGTTTCTTTGGGTGATAGATGCCGTGGTGCGGTATGTACCATGTCTCACCTTCAGGTCCATTATCATCAGTCTCTTCGGCATCACCCCTTTGTATAATGTCATTCATATATGTGACATAGTCCCTTTTGTATTTTTCATCGCGCATTAGTTTACGTTTGAGCTGATTGAGTCTGCTCTCGGCGAGTTGTCTATTATCTGGCATTTGTGGCCTTTCTTTAAATGGCAATGGCATTTCATAATGTCCCTTTTCTGCTTGTGTTATGCCTTGTTCAAGTTTCTCAAGAAACCTAAGGTCGTCTTGAGACACCATCTTTTCGTTTATTTCGTTTTCTTTAAAGTCCTTTTCTAGTGCACATATTGCATCTGCGGGAGTACATGGAGGCATTTCTTTAACAGTTATTCTGTGACAGAGACTCCTTGTTGTCTCTGATGCATTACATGGCACTGAGTTGCCTACTATGCTCCATCCTAAATCAGTTTGGATGGCATATGGCTCATTGGCTTTACCTAAGAGTACTTGTCTGGAGGACAAGCTTGAGGACAAGTATAACCAATCAGGAGACTCACCTCACAACTGAGGAGCGGTGGGATCTCATCTACAATGGACGACAAATGGCTCCACAGTTTTGCCGTGTCACATGTTGGTATGTGTTCTCTATTTGCAGGTATGTAGTCCTTTGTGTAAGCAGTTGGGAGCCTTAGCACTGTTGCTGAATTGTAACCTCCCACTAGAAGATCACACACCTTTCCGCTGCTTACTACTGCGTTTTTACCCATCATTGTGGTTAGTCTGAGTTTTACAGGGCACACATTTGCTTGCAGTTTCTGTGTTACATCCTGATCTATAAAAACAGTGTCACTCTGCGTGTCTAGTAGCGCATAGACTAGTTTTTCCCTTTGTGGATTAGCAGCCGTTGAGACCCATACTGGGACTATCATGGAGGTGCTGACTGTGTGTTCTGCTCTAGCGACATTTAACGCCATGGCTGTTGCACTTTCAGGTGAGTTCCCTTGTGTTGCGTTGTCTATACTCACTTGAGCTTGCTTTTCTCTTTGCAGACTAATGCTGTAGTTCTCATTGTGAAGACAGGTCGGGTGTCTCTTAGAGCAGGTTTCACAAGTGAGGCGCCGTTTGCAGTCCTTAGCACTATGACCTTGCTTTAAACAACCATAACAATGTTTATTATCCTTTACATGTTTCCTTTTCATTTCCAGGGTCATTTGCAGAAAGTTTGGGCACTTTATAAGTGGATGCAACTCTTGGCACAGTGTGCATGAACAACTGTTGTATATTTTAGTCTTTGCATCTCTTTCAGTTATGTTAATGTTGAATACACTTGCCTTGTTTCTTTTGACTTCTCTTATGTTTCTTTTGTCATCATTTGTTTCCGTGGAGCGAAGTGCATGTATGGAAGTGACTGGGTTGCATGCTACTTCTGCTTCAAGTGAGAGAAAGGAGGCAAATTCACTGAAGCTGGGGAATTCACCACCGTCCATGAGTGTCTTTGTTACATGCCTGTTCCATCTTGTGTTTATCCAGTCTGGCAGTTTATGCAACAGTTTCTGATTTTCTTCACAGTCATTGAGTATTTGCAGTCCTTTCACGTGAGGCATGGCAAGTGTGCATGCATTCACAAAATCAGCAAAGTTCCTTAGCCCATCAGCATCTCTCGACTGTATTTTAGGCCAACTAGACAACTTCTCTCTAAATGCCCTTTGTAGCACGAACGGCTGGCCGTACCTTTGGTTTAACTTTGCCCAAGCGTCGTTATACGCTTCTTCATCATTTCTGAAGAAAGTCCCTTCAAGGCACTTGCGAGCTGTGCCGGTTACATACCTTTTTAGATAGTATAGTTTATCTGCTGCTGACATGCCAGTTTGTTCAATAAGTGACATGAACGTGGATTTCCATTCAATAAATTTTATTGGCTCACCACTAAACATCGTTGGCTCTGGCGTGGGGAGTCTATTTATTCTTATGCTGTCTTGTACCGCCTGTGCAAGCTGGCTGACACTAGGAGGGGCTGTTGGCGCCGGTATGGAGTATGATGGTACAGTGTGTTTGGGTGTGTGCTCTAGGTTCACCTTTTCCATCTTAACTGAATATGCATCATCAAGTTGTGATAACTCTCTGTTGTAGGCGTCCAACCTGGCGCGAGCGGCTTCCACCTCCCTTTCGGCTTTCAGGCGTTCCAACTCTGATGTTTGAACTGCCATTTGTTTCTTATGCTCCTCTTCCAGAGCCTTTATCTTTTCCTTCTGTCTTTGTTCCTCTTGTACAATCTTGTACTCTGCTTCCTTTGCTGCTAGTTCTGCTGCTGCATCTGCTCGTTTTGAAGCAAGATGTGAGGCTGAAGACAGTTGGCTACGTTTCGATGCTGCAGTTGAACCATAGATGGATTGGGCATAATCATGTTCTAATAGTCTGCGTAGACGTTTTCTTTCATATTCTGCATCAAAATCTCCATCTACACCGCTTATTCTTTCCAGGATGACTTTCACGATGTCATGAGTAACTGCTTCACATGCATCGGTTTTTCTTCGTATGTCTGATGAAGGTGCAATGTGACTTCTCATTTCAGTGTACAACTTTAGCAGTTCATCTTTTCTTTGCTCTACATCATCTGCAAGATCTGCCATTTCTTTCTCTGAAATGTCCAACTTTAATCTTTCTCTTGTTTCTCGCACTCGTATTTTCCATTGTTCATAAAGAGTTAATAGTCTTTTTTCTTTTTTACTTATCTCTTCTTTCTGATAAGTTAGCATTTTTTCGGTTGGCACCTTGGCTCTTTCTGAATGCCTTGGAATCGCGGAGTCACTTTGAGCTTGTGGCTCATTTAATATTTGTTCTTTGTTTGCAAACTGTTCATTAATGTCTTCTTCTGAATCCACAATTTTTAACTTTATTTTCCTTATGCCTTTCGCCGTTTTATTCTCTGACCTGCTTCTGCCATCTGCTGGACGTTGTGGGAATTGCCGTTAAACCTTGAGCCCTCGTGTAGCAAAATGGCGGCGGTCAAGCTCTTACTGTAGCATCCAGTCGAACTGAGAAGGCCAGAACCTGATGGTTGTTGAATGACCTTTATTATTCCTTGCCGTGTATCAGACAACGAACCAACGTAAGAGCTAGACAAACAAATAAAACAATTACCATATTATTCATGTAACACCATCTTAACCGCTCATTACGCTGGTCTAACCGTTTTCTATTAAACTATATAATACATATTATGCATTTCAGATTGCTCAACTTAAATCATGTACATTACAAACCTTGTTCCCCTGTCGACTGTAGCTAGAACCATTCGTTTTTGTACAATTTAACCATGTTTTTCTCTCCCTTTTCTCCGTTAGCATTAGTTTTCCGTTTTCTTCCGTCTTTTTTGCACATCAAGCTGTTTACTGTTACATCATTCACTTCCGGTCACACAGGAAGTTACCAAAATAAAAGCACAAGCATTATATTACGTGTATATGAGCTAGCTTTACATATCCACCGTTACACTGGATACTTTTCCAAGAAAAACCAAACTCCGGCATGGAGTCACCCGTCGTCCTACAGCATCGCTCAGATTTCACTGATCGGGTTTGTGCTCACACGCTGCCAAACGCTATGAAGGATGTTTCAGAACAATTAATAATGTTATAAAGTTTTAAAATACAGTGGTCCCTCGCTATAACGCGGTTCACCTTTTGTGGCCTAGACCATTGTCAATCAATCTCGTGCCGTGTCTCCTGTACAGTACAGAATGCGTTCAGCTTGTCAAGTTTACATAAATCTTTGATCTCTTCAGTGTGACTCTGAAGTGCTGCACTGCATGTTTGTAAGTTTTCTCCCAAACAAACACAACACTGTCGACGAGACGTTTTGCACCGTCAGAGGCTCCTGTGGTAGGAAGATGCTAACCATCGCACAAACAGTTGGACTTCTGGACATGCTAAAGCAGTGGTTCCCAAACTTTTTTTGCTGCCTTTGTTTTATATGAAAAATGCGCGCACGCACACATCCTCCAACCACACTCGCCCATATTTTGCTCCATTGCGGTTTATTTCACACCTCAAACATTTAGTAAACAATTAAGCAAATACAAGTAATCTGCAATAAATTACAGGTAATGAAATAAACTACTAACTCTTTTACGTCCGCACTTACACGGGTATTTTTGAAAACGCAGCTGTTTCGTCCACGTAAACGGCGTTTCGAATCACCGAAAACTGAGATTTTTTTAAACTCCTTCTTTTGCGTTTACGTGTGGACGAGGAATACAGAGTTGGTCACGCAGCGTCAAAGGTATGTGCCTTTTTCATGTCACGCTGTGGCCACGTTATTGTTTACATGAGATGAATTGCAGAATGGCAGATAGAGACAAAATACTGTTAATCTGACTGTCTGCAGGTTTAAACGCAGTTACTGTCCCTCTATTTACAAAGGCAGAGGCGTCACGGTGTGATTATTTTACGTGTAGTTGTTTTTTTCCTGTGTAATAATATTCAACATTGCT
The DNA here is from genome assembly GCF_051167445.1 of Perissodus microlepis. NCBI lineage: Eukaryota > Metazoa > Chordata > Actinopteri > Cichliformes > Cichlidae > Perissodus > Perissodus microlepis. The sequence goes on along the minus strand of NC_140467.1, from coordinate 64,454,985 downwards.
ATCAATACATTTTTCAAATAATGCCTCTCTGTGCAAAATGGGTTTAAAAACATAAACAGTTGTGGGATCCTGTTTGTCCGTGATTTGAACAGCCCAGCGCTGCTCCCGACGCAGGGGAAACCAACCCTGCAGGGAGACCTACCTCGGCACCTGTGCAGGTGAAGCCAAAGGGAAGATTTGCTTCACCATATTTTCTAGTCTTTGTCTTAGAATGAAGTTGGTTTGGAAACATATTCAGCGATGCTTCATCTCCTGCTTTGCGTTTGTGTGGGCACCCGTGCTAGCAGTGTCCAAGCATTGTTTTTTATTTTTCCCCTTTTCTTACCCCCCCCCCCGCAATGGCTCTGTGCCCCCCCTTGGGGGCAGGCCCCACACTTTGGGAAGGTCTGTGCTAAAGGCAGAAGTTACCATATTTTTTGGATTATAAGGTGCATTAAGGAAACAAAACAGTCAGATAAGTCAAACTTTACTCATCTCATTCTTCTTGCTTTGTCTACTTCCGTACCATTGATTCGTTAATGATTCGTTACTGTTGAATTCTTTGGCAGCTGCTCTGATCTTTGGTTTCATTCTGTAACACTGGACTTATTTTTCTACGAAGGTTTAAACTTTGAGAGAGTTTAAACAAGAGAGAAAAGTGTGAAAATGTTCATGCCTGTGTGAGAAAGTGTATAAAGTGTGTGGTGAGGGGTTTCACAGCCTTAAAACCTCTATAATAATTGTAAAAAATAAAGTTGGCTACTTCGTGGATTTCACCTATCGCTGGTTATTTTTAGAACGTAACTCCCGCGATAAACGAGGGAGCGCTGTATGTCAAAGCAGCAGAAATATTTTGTGCTGAGAACTCAGTGTAAAGGTCAGATTCTGTCTGACGGGGATTGCAGTGCTAAAAGTTTTCTGTGAATGTTGATGAGTTTGTGTTGTTGTTGTTTGGCAGAGCGAGGAGGACGACACGAGGAGCGTCACGACGTCCTCCGTCATGGTGAGACACAAAGAGCCTTCGCTGTGTGTGTGTGTGTGTGAAAGAGCTGAAACAGACCCTCCCCCCGATGCCGTTCCCATGGTGATATCCCATAATGACACAGCGCCGGCTGCTCATTGGCTGTGATGGCCTCCTGCTGCTGTCTGACTGGACCCAGCAGGAACTGTCCGCCTGTTACTGGGCTGTAAGTTTGCAGAGCGACAGTTTCCTTATTGATTCATGTCCAGATCGCTGAGTCTGATCGATGTTTGTGGCTTCAGTTTGTTCAGGCTCCGGCTTGGATTAACCAGCGTCTGCCGCGACACCAGTTATAAACTTTACTGACCGAGGTAAAGTCCAGCCTCTCGTCAGTCCAACACGAGCTCCAAACCAGACCAAACCAAGTCTGACTAAACTACTATTGGTGTACATGAGTGTACAGCTCTCGGTTGGTTTCTGAGTCTCAGCCCTTCGGACGCCTACGCCAAGCTGAGGGCAGGTTTCCTCTGCAGCTGACTGAAAACACGTCTCTGTGCTGGAAACAAGTTTTAAACATGCACTGAGCTGGACGTGTTTTCTTCCTGCTGCATCAGGGTCGACTGCGAGCCGTTAGCCGTGTTGCTCGTCGCCACGGCGTGCCATCAAGCTGAAGGACGGCCTCCCTCTGTGCCCGCTCAGGCTGTGTAATTAACACGGAGCTATCAGGTAAACAGTGAGGACAGCCCGGCAGGCCTCTGATTAAAGGCCTGGGTGGTGCTTCGCAGCACCCTGCTGGCCAATAAACACCACTAATGGCGTCAGGATCCCCGCTCGCCCGCCGCCCAGCAGCCCCCGCCTTGGCTAGAGGACAACGAGGACGCCAGTTTATGACAGAAAATCAAGACACCAGAGGAAATGTTACAAAATCAGTTTTTAGCATCAAACTGAAAGTTTGGAAGAAAACATGTTCACCTCTCTCAACAGTTCCAAATGTCAGGGGGCGGGGACAGCCTGGGCTTCGTCGCTTCTTCATTGGTGTTCGGTTATAGTTTAAATACAGATGGAGGTCACCTTCCTCTCCTTTCCTCTCCCTCCCCTTCCTCCCCCAGTCTCTGTTCCACAGGGTTTCTCTGGATCCTCTGGAGAAGGAGTGGCTGAAGAGCTGTGCCGTGGGGAACGTGGCCACCCAGCGCCGGCTGCTCGCTCAGGAGCCCGGGCTCATGCTAAAGAAGGTCCGCTTCAGGCCTAGTGCTCCTGTGCGGTGCTCTGACGCAGAAGGTGTCATTTAGTGATTAGTAGCTGCTGGATTAAAGCCATCAGTGTTTGTTACACACACAGCGATGCTTGAATAGAGTCTGGTGCATTAGCTGGAGCGCGTGCAGTAGGACTTATAGGCGGAGATAGTGAGCACGCCGCTATTCTGATTCATCCTCTAAACACTTGAACTCTTTCCTCTTTTCTCACCTCGTCAGGATTTCATCACCGTAAGTAAAACACTTGCTTACCTGCTCACTTGTCCAGGTCATATTTTCATAGAATGACTGAATTATTTCTGTTACACACGTGCAGCTCAAAGAGCTTCAGGGAGGAGGGTTAGAGAACAGAAAGGTCACACGGGCCGGTCTCCCATGGAAATATGTGCATTCACCAACCAGCTGGTGGGTGGTAGCTGGTGTCAGTGGGTGGAACCTGTCACAGAGAGGTTTACCATGCTGCACTGAAAGCCTGTTGCCCGTATCTGTATAGAAGATGCTGACTTGTCTGCTCGAAGTATAGCATAGCATCTTTATTTATAACCTACTTTACATCCAACAATGTTGGCCAAATATAGAACAAAGAGAAAACAGTTTGAATTACATATAGAATATCTTAAAATTAAAAATAATATAATTAATAAGAAACATATTAAGAGACATCAACAAGTCCTGCTGTGCTGAAAGCCAAGGTAAATAAATATGTTTTAAGACGTGATTTAAAAACAGATAAGGAAGGTCCTGTCTAACATGTAAAGGCAACTCATTCCACAGTTTTGGTGCTGCCACAGCAAACGCCCGATCCCCTCTGAGCTCACGATTAGTCCTGGGCACGCTCAGAAGGAGCTGGTCTGCCCACCTGAGGGACCGGGAGGGTATGTATGGATGAAGAAGCTCAGAGAGGTACAGAGGGGCAGCATTGGACAGACATTTAAAAACAAATAAAAGCAGCTTAAAATGATCCTAAAATGCACGGGCAGCCAATGAAGTGAATATAAAACTGGGTGATATGCTCGCATCTACGAGTGCCAGTTAGAAGACGTGCAGCAGCATTCTGGACTAGCTGCAGTCGAAGAACAGAAGATCGACTCACCCCATAATGAAGAGAATTACAGTATGATTGCCTTCACAATAAGAACTGCACCTTTGGAAATGTTTTGGTTGCAGTGTAAAAACACAACCGTTTACGTTGGTGCAGCACCGTCTTTGTGACTGATTTCATCTGGTGACAGCCGGCGACAGCAGCCACCGATCTGGTGACACGGTTTTCTCCAGCGACCGGAGGTTTCCAGAGAATCACCGACTGGTCTCTGTCTGACTGAGTTTTCTTTTACTACATCTCACCAAAAACAAGTGAAAACCAACAATTAAACATCAAAACCTGCAGGTCCTCTGATGTCCAGCAGGGGCAGCAGTGAGTCCTCACAGGCAGCTTCCTGCTAAGCTTCGCCTCAGCTCATTGGAGACCATGAACTGACCTCTGGACCCAAACTTTCAAAGCTCCCAGTCTGCCTCCTAACTTTGTTGTGTTGTTTTGGACAGGAACCGCCTTTAATCTGAAGCTCTCTACTGGAAGCAGGAAGTAGGCGTGGCTTTACTTTTGCAGACAGTAATAATTGGTTCATTTAATAATAAGTGTTCCTCTGGTTCCATGCTGCAGCCTGCTGCTCCACCTGAGCTCTGCCGTCACCACGCTGTCAGCAAATGTCGATAAATGGCTTTAGAGCCGGACGCTTTCACAAAACAATTGGCTTAAGGAAATTAAATGTTCAAAGAGCAACAAAGACGTTAGTAATCTGCTTATTGAAAAGAAAGAAAGGGGAGTGCAGCTGAATGAATGGAGGGGGGTAATGATCCTATTAGTTTGGATAAGAAGCTGCTGAGAGTCAGGCAGCAGGTGAGGAAGAGGATCAGATAAACAGAAGACCGAGGACGGAGGCTTCATGGTTACTGTCAGGACCGTCCTGAGTAAACTACGCTGACGTGTGAGAAGAGCTGTAATCATTTTCATGAATAAAGCTGAGCTTATAACAGCTTCACTTAAGCTAACCGAGGAGTCACACTGTAGATTTTTACACAGAAAAAATGATTTTGTTCAATGAAACCTTATCCATGAAGTCTTTAACATACACTGTGGTTATATTCACACTTACATCAATTCTCTTTATGCAGGCGAAACACATTTGTACCTACAAACTCTTTAATTCTAGTACAAAATGTTTTATAGCAGACTGCCTGCATTCACAAGGTCAGGTAAAAACTCTGAACGGTGATGAAAATGCTCCAAAATAAATAAAAATTCATATAAAAGCACAAATGATAACAAAATGAAGCTAGCATGTGGAACCACGGGTAAAACATCCATCCAGCACAGAGGCTTGGGTGGGACCATCATACGTGGATTTAGGTCCAGAGACCGGTCAGCGACCACACGGTAACCTCCAGTTGCTAGGGAAAAATGTGCCCTGGCAAGTGGTTGCTGCAGAACACCTACCTGTTATTGCACCCACTTGTAGTTTGCATGAATTGTCATTTTGTTTTTGAGCTGTGCTGAAAATAGAAAAAGTGTAATGCAAACTGAAACAGAAAAGGTTCACCTTTAAAATAAAACTTTACCGTCTCGCCACCAAAACCAGGAGTGAAGGGAGGAGGACAGGACAAAGGCACGCTGTGCAGCCAGAGATTAATAATAACTAATGATTAAATGCAGAGAGGTGTGTAAACACAGTGACTGACAGGTTTTATTGGCTTCATCTGAATTAAGAAGCAGAAAGTTAGCGGCCATCCAGGTCTTTATGTCTTTAAGACATTCCTGCAGTTTAACTCATTGGTGTGTGTTATCTGGCTTCATGGACAGATAGAGCTGGGTGTCATCTGCATAGCAGTGTAAATGTATGCTATGTCTTCTAATGATGCTGCCTAAGGGAAGCATGTATAATGTAAACAGAATTGGTCCTAGCACTGAACCCTGTGGAACTCCATAATTGACCTCAGTGTGTGAAGAGGACTCTCCATTTACATGCACAAACTGGAGTCTATTAGATATGATACAAACCACTGCAGTGCAGTAATAAATATAGCAGCACTTCCACTCTTGAATGAGTGAAAGGTCATGACCAATAAATCAATCTGAATCGACGGGATGTGTTTGTTCCACGTTAGTTTGGACAGTAGTTTAGCAGCCAGCAGCTTTTATCCCTCCTGTTTTCAGTCCTGCTCTCAGGCTGATTCACTGTGAATTCATCGGCTTCTGTGTTCTGACTCTTTCCGGCTGCCGCTGACGGCCTCCTGTGATGCAAACCTGCCGTACATGAAGGGGGTGAGTTTGGCTTCGTTAACATGAATCATCTGAACACAGCAGAACACCTCTGCCTTCTGCCTCAATTAGCTGAGCGCCCATATCACAGAGAGCAGCTCCCTCACCTCCTGTCTCCCATCACCACGGTGAGTTTAAACGAGTCGGACGTTCACGCGAGCAGAGGGCGGGGCTAATGTAAAATTCAGTTCATGTAAACAGGCCTCACTCAGACGTCCTGTGTGTTTGTTTGAAACACCTGCAGAAATGCAGCACTGCGCTGCGAGCCGTGCAGCCCTCTCTTCAAAGAGGCTGACAGCTCTGACAGCCTGCCATCAGGTTAATCACAGCAACATGGACGGATTACCGAACACGGCGTGCACAGAGACGCCGAACCACCGCACAGAGACTAAACCCTGCCGAAAGCTAAGAAGCACAAATACAAAGAAACACAAAACAACGACAAAGAGACAGAAACGGACACAAATATGGAAAAAAAAAAAAAAAAGTCAGAGATTTTATCAAACTGATAAAATGAAGAAACGCAGCAACAACACGGCCTTATCGCGTGTGCGTCTTCCTGTCTGTGGTCAGCTCGTTGTGCTGTTTTGTGTCTCGGGGTCTGGAGATTTCGGGGGGCTCAAACACGCCGGCGCCGACTGGCCGTCCGCCGCGCGCCTGGCCATCCGCCGCGCGCCTTGGACGCCGCATCGGGATGGCGGGTCCACGCTCATTAGGCCTGCGTGCGATTGGAGCGGCCCAGCAGCCAGACAGCGGGCGTGTGTAATGATATTGTAATTACATGGTAATTAATATCTGAGCAGACAGCGAGCCTGAAGGGAGGCGGCTCGGCTCCCAGCAGATGGGAGGGACTGATAATTTCTCCACAGCCATTCGCCGGAGCCTCTGTACTTTTATTTGGTGGCGGTTTGATTTCACGGTGCTGAGCGGAGGATCTCGGGAACGGCGAGATTGTCCTTGTTTGTGAGCGGCGCTCCTGCATCGATCTGTGGTTTCCTTTCTTCTCCTGCAGCTCTTTGAGACCCCGTCCCAGCATATGTTCCTCACATTCATTGTTAAGTCAAAGTGTGACTCCACAGCCAATAAAGAGCCGGCTTTTCAGAGCGCCACATATGGCAGAGCTGTTGCAGGCTGTCTTTGAAAACTCTACACAAGCAGAATTTCACACAGCTCTAAGCTGCCTATTCAAGAGCTCCGGCAAAGGGACCCCTCCATATGGCCTCGCCTAATGTGCCCCCCCCCCCTTCCATTAGCTGCACAGACCTCCCCGTGCAGAAATAACAACATTAATGGCGTAGCCCTCTCGCCACTTGACAGCGTTGCTCTCCTTTTCATGCCTCGCTTGATCAAAACGGAAGGAGTGAAGCTGACGCCTTTCTGATGTGCTTTTTGCCTGCTGCTTCCAAGCGAGCGGCGCTAACTCATCCCGCGCGTCACTCCTCCACCTCCAAAGGGCCGACAGATGCTCGGCACACCGAGCCCGACTGTTGGCAGGCAGTCGGCGGTTTGTGCCGGGTCACTGTCGGCGCTACCCCCGGATCTGTGCGAGGACAACGGCTGTGAGCGTCTCTCGGAGGCCCGAGTGTCCCGCTGAGGCGGACAGGTGTCTGTCATGTTTTGTGGCTCGTTGAGTTGGCCCGTGTTCTAGTTGGCTCGTTAACCATTTAAAGGAACAGAAAATCCCTGCACTGTGCACGATCCAGAGATCCTGCATCCAGACAGCCTGCAGGTCTCTCAGTCTGCCGTGTGTTTGTGAGGATGTGTCCCCGCTCCTGTAGTAGACTGTAAATCAAAGATGTCAGAAAGAAACTCATTCAAACTAACAGATTCTGGACTCTAATTCAAGCTGATCGTTATTCAGATGCATCAGTGCTTTCTACTCGTCCGGATCAGTTTGACTCTTTTCATAACACGAGGCCTATGGCTCGTCAGAGCATCGCTGTAAATGCAGAATAATCTGCTCTGAGAAGAAAAGCATTCGATGTTTGAGTTTGGAAAAGTAAGTTTTGCCTCTGATTGACTCGAGGAAATGAATAAATGTGTCCTCTGCAGTCTTGCACACCTGCCTGTGTGAGGCTGAGGTGGAGGCATGAACAATCTGGTCGAGTGTTGGAGGAGGCCGGCGGGTGAGGCCGGCTTCAGTTAGCACCTTTTAATGAAAACTCTGGGCTCAGTGGTCAGTCTGCACCTCGCCGCCAACACGGGCACGCCGCCAAAATAAACCTCCATGAAGCATCCTGTGGACACTGACAGGTTTTTCCCCTCCTGTTCCTGTGATGGCGGCGCCCCGCTCCGTTTTCACGCTCACGGTTGTTGGCTGAATGAGGAACATCAGTGCGGCATAATTAAATGGGCGGAAAACAGCAGAAAACGATGTTCAGGCTGTTTAATCCAGTTTAGAGCAGCACCACGAGGGAGGGGGTCCAAATAACAGGACCAGGAGGAGGAGCTTCTGATGAAGCAGTGTGAGGAGGAAACGCAGCATCTTACCAAGGACTCGCATCAGGACGACTTTAATATCCATCAGAATGAGTCATAAATCTGCAGAAATGTTTGCTGTATTAAAGAAAAACGAGCTTCGATCCTCCCTCCGGATGCACGGAGGACTGATGAGTTGTGTGGGATTATATATCCACAGACATCAAAAACCACTGCAAGTAGTTAAAGAAGGGCAAGAAACTCCATTAAAAAAAAACAGAAAATGACCACGATTCCTCCTACATTCACTTTAATATTTTTCCTTGCTCCATGTAGGATTACAGTCTGATATTTGAAACAAGCCCTTCATTCTCCCACTAAGTTTAACGTTTTCTGTTTTCTCCTCTTCCACTCACTCGGACACACAGTTTGTAAGTCCATCTTTGTGTCTCTGTGTGCAGTGTTTGTGCCGTAGTGTTAGCAAAGCTGCCAATGAGAACTTTACACACAAAGAAAACTAATATACTCTGAAAAGTGGATCTGCTGCTTTCAGCTCCACATTTTTATTCCTGGACTTCACCAGAGTAGCTTTCCATGATTCACGATTCAAAATAATCCCTCTATATCTGACAACACTGGGCCTCAGTGCAGCCCCTCAGTGCACCCTCTCTCTGAAACTAGCTGTTTAGCTTCTCCCCTTCAACCAGCTATCTTAAGATTAGCTAGGTTCTGGAAGCCTGCTGAGGGGCAGCACCCAGTGCTTAAAAATAGAACTAAACATTGTAAACTTAAAAATGTGGAGAAGAAGAGTCAGTCCACTTTGATGGTTATTGTAGAGCTCTTATTGTCTTATTCCCAGAGTATCAGATACTGCTGTTCTGTCAAAGGTCATCCCATACCGGAAAAGATGGATGGATGGACGGACAGACTGACGGATGGATGGATGGATGATGGGTGGGCAGACAGACGGACAGATGGATTGATGGATGGATGGATGGATGGATGGATGGACGGACGGATGGATGGATGGATGGATGGTTGAATGGATAGACAGATGGATGGATGGACGGACAGACTGACAGATGGATGGATGGATGATGGGTGGGCAGACAGACGTACAGATGGATGGATGGATGGACGGACGGACGGACGGACGGACGGATGGATGGATGGATGGATGGATGGATGGTTGAATGGATAGACAGATGGATGGATGGATGGATGAATGGTTGAATGGATAGACAGATGGATGGATGGATGGATGGTTGAATGGATAGACAGATGGATGGATGGATGGATGGATGGATGGTTGAATGGATAGACGGATGGATGGATGGATGGATGAATGGTTGAATGGATAGACGGATGGATGGATGGATGAATGGTTGAATGGATAGACAGATGGATGGATGGATGGATGAATGGTTGAATGGATAGACAGATGGATGGATGAATGGTTGAATGGATAGACAGATGGATGGATGGATGAATGGTTGAATGGATAGACGGATGGATGGATGGATAAATGGTTGAATGGATAGACAGATGGATGGATGGATGGATGGATGGTTGAATGGATAGACAGATGGATGGATGAATGGTTGAATGGATAGACGGATGGATGGATGGTTGGTTGAATGGATAGACAGATGGATGGATGGATGGTTGAATGGATAGACAGCTGGATGGATGGATGAATGGTTGTATGGATAGACAGATGGATGAATGGATGAATGGTTGAATGGATAGACATATTGATGGATGGATGGATGGATGGATGGATGGATAGACAGATGGATGGATGGATGGATGAATGGTTGAATGGATAGATGGATGGATGGATGGATGGTTGAATGGATAGACAGATGAATGGATGAATGGTTGAATGGATGGAC
>NC_140467.1:64435163-64440163 GCF_051167445.1 Perissodus microlepis | reverse complement strand
GAATGGTTGAATGGATAGACAGATGGATGGATGGATGAATGGTTGAATGGATAGACAGATGGATGGATGGATGGATGGATAGACAGATGGATGGATGGATGGACAGATGGATGGATGGATGGATGGATGGATAGACAGATGGATGGATGGATGGATGAATGGTTGAATGGATAGACAGATGGATGGACGGACGGATGGATGGAGAGACTGATGGATGGATGGATGGATAGACGGATGGATGGATGGATGGATGGATGGATGGTTGAATGGATAGACAGATGGATGGATTGATGGATGAATGGTTGAATGGATAGACAGATGGATGGATGGATGGATGGATGGACGGACGGACGGACGGACGGACGGAAGGACGGACGGATGGATGGAGAGACTGATGGATGGATGGATAGACGGATGGATGGATGGATAGACAGATGGATGGATGGATGAATGATTGAATGGATATGTCTGTGAAGGTTCTCAGTCATCCAGGTCATCGTAGTCAAAGGAGCTTGCAAAGAAAAGCGTCTGGACTTCTTTAAGTTACTTGAAGACGTTTCACCTCTCATCCGAGAAGCTTCTTCAGTTCTAAGGTCAAATGGTGGAGAGTCCAGAGATTGAATGGATAGACAGATGGGCGGATGGATGGATGGATGGATGGATGGCTGGATGGCTGGTGGGCCGACAGACACACAGACAGATGGATAGACGGAAAAACGGTGACTTCACTCTGACTTCCTGCTGCAGACTTCACAGCTCTGTAAAACTGCACCAGTGTTGCTGCAGCTGTGACGGTGACGGATTTTTGACCCTGTGGGAGGGGAACGTGTCGGCTTATCTGAGCAGGATGAAACCATCACACACAGTCAGAGTTAATGTGAGCTCGCTCACTGAGCAGATTTAAATACAAATGTTTCTAAATGTTTGTCCCTCGCTGTGAATGCACTCGTATCCTCGTGTCCTTCACACAGGCCGCTTATTCAGATTGATTAGAGCACATTAAGAAACACAATTAGCGGCACGTTCTAATACAACACACAATGGTGATGGGATAACCGTCCTTGAATGTGGCTCTTTAGCAGAGAGTTAAGTCCTGTTGGGTTAAATTAAAGCTCACATTATCTCACTGCAGTTTGTGTGTCTGCGTGCAGCTCGCAGCCAAATCTGTTTAAACTAATTAACCATGAATTCACTTCAAAGCAGGACTTTCTGCTCTCAGTCTGAGGTTTCTACCAATGTCCTCACCAGATATCCACACGTCCCCTCTGTGGGTGAGGACCAGAGGCGGAGGCAGACATTTGATACACCCGGGGCCTAGCCCTAAAGGGTAGTATGCATGTGGGATTGGGGGGGGGGGCTTAATTAAAAAAATTGTTTTTTAATTAAGCAGCAAGGCAGAACAAAATCAGGGCTATATCAAGACACGAGGACTAAACCCCAATTCAACCAGACCCAGAACTGATCCAGAACTAAACAGGACTACAACAGTTCAAAATCAGGACTACTGAGGATTTAATCAAGACAGAACCAGAATCAGAACTAGATGATAGCAGCACTAAAAATCATCATAGACCTGCACTACACTTATTGTTTAATTCTACCAAAGTCCACTATTTAGATTCAGAAACGTTTATATAATTATTTAGCCTCGTTATGCAAACAAGCCTGCAAAACTTGATAAATATAGGATTTAAAAAATAACAAACCTAAAAAGAAACACTAGGTACGAGATACACGAGGACCTATGATACGCTGATACTTTTGGTAAACAACCATTGATTAACATGTGGAACTCACCTGCTCTTGTTCCTCTCTCTCCCTCTCTCTCCCTCTCTCTCCCTCTCTGTTCGTCTCTCTCTCTCTCTCTGTTCGTCTCTCTCTCTCTCTCTGTTCCTCTCTCTCCCTCTCTGTTCCTCTCTCTCTCTCTCTCTCTGTTCCTCTCTCTCCCTCTCTCTCTCTCTGTTCCTCTCTCTCCCTCTCTCTCCCTCTCTGTTCCTCCCTCTCTCTCTCTCTGTTCCTCTCTCTCTCCCTCTCTCTCTCTCTCTCTGTTCCTCTCTCTCCCTCTCTGTCCTCTCTCTCTCTCTCTCCCTGTTCCTCTCTCTCTCTCTCTGTTCCCTCTCTCTCCTCTCTGTTCCTCTCTCTCTCTGTTCCTCTCTCTCTCTCTGTTCCTCTCTCTCTCTCTGTTCCTCTCTCTCTCTCTGTTCCTCTCTCTCTCTCTGTTCCCCTCTCTCCCTCTCTGTTCCTCTCTCTCTCTCTCTGTTCCCCTCTCTCCCTCTCTGTCTCTCTCTGTTCCTCTCTCTCTCTGTTCCTCTCTCTCTCTCTCTGTTCCTCTCTCTCTCTCTGTTCCTCTCTCTCTGTTCCTCTCTCTCTCTCTCTCTGTCCTCTCTCTCTCTCTGTTCCTCTCTCCCTCTCTGTTCCTCTCTCTCTCTCTGTTCCTCTCTCTCTCTCTCTGTTCCTCTCTCTCTCTCTCTCTCTGTTCCTCTCTCTCTCTCTGTTCCTCTCTCTCTCTCTGTTCCTCTCTCTCTCTCTCTCTGTTCCTCTCTCTCTCTCTGTTCCTCTCTCTCTCTCTGTTCCTCTCTCTCTCTCTCTGTTCCTCTCTCTCTCTCTCTGTTCCTCTCTCTCTCCCCTCTCTGTTCCTCTCTCTCTCTCTGTTCCTCTCTCTCTCTCTCTGTTCCTCTCTCTCCCTCTCTGTTCCTCTCTCTCTTCTCTCTGTTCCTCTCTCTCTCTGTTCCTCTCTCTCTCTCTCTGTTCCTCTCTCTCTCTCTCTGTTCCTCTCTCTCTCTCTGTTCCTCTCTCTCTCCCTCTCTGTTCCTCTCTCTCTCTCTGTTCCTCTCTCTCTCTCTCTGTTCCTCTCTCTCCCTCTCTGTTCCTCTCTCTCCCTCTCTGTTCCTCTCTCTCTCTGTTCCTCTCTCTCTCTCTCTGTTCCTCTCTCTCCCTCTCTGTTCCTCTCTCTCTCTCTCTCTGTTCCTCTCTCTCTCTCTCTGTTCCTCTCTCTCTCTCTCTGTGTTCCTCTCTCTCTCTCTCTCTGTTCCTCTCTCTCCTCTCTCTGTTCCTCTCTCTCCTCTCTGTTCCTCTCTCTCTCTGTTCCTCTCTCTCTCTCTGTTCCTCTCTCTCCTCTCTGTTCCTCTCTCTCTCTCTCTGTTCCTCTCTCTCTCTCTCTGTTCCTCTCTCTCTCTCTCTGTTCCTCTCTCTCTCTCTCTCTGTTCCTCTCTCTCTCTCTGTTCCTCTCTCTCTCTCTGTTCCTCTCTCTCTCTCTCTGTTCCTCTCTCTCTCTCTCTGTTCCTCTCTCTCTCTCTCTGTCCTCTCTCTCTCCCTCTCTGTTCCTCTCTCTCTCTCTGTTCCTCTCTCTCTCTCTCTGTTCCTCTCTCTCTCTCTCTCTGTTCCTCTCTCTCTCCCTCTCTTTTCCTCTCTCTCTCTCTGTTCCTCTCTCTCTCCCTCTCTGTTCCTCTCTCTCTCTCTCTGTTCCTCTCTCTCTCTCTCTGTTCCTCTCTCTCTCTCTCTGTTCCTCTCTCTCTCCCTCTCTTTTCCTCTCTCTCTCTCTGTTCCTCTCTCTCTCTCTCTGTTCCTCTCTCTCTTTCTCTTTTCCTCTCTCTCTCTCTCTGTTCCTCTCTCTCTCCCTCTCTTTTCCTCTCTCTCTCTCTGTTCCTCTCTCTCCCTCTCTCTGTTCCTCTCTCTCTCTCTCTGTTCCTCTCTCTCTCTCTCTCTGTTCCTCTCTCTCCCTCTCTGTTCCTCTCTCTCTCCCTCTCTTTTCCTCTCTCTCTCTCTGTTCCTCTCTCTCTCTCTCTGTTCCTCTCTCTCTCTCTCTGTTCCTCTCTCTCTCTCTCTCTGTTCCTCTCTCTCCCTCTCTGTTCCTCTCTCTCTCCCTCTCTTTCCTCTCTCTCTCTCTGTTCCTCTCTCTCTCTCTCTGTTCCTCTCTCTCTCTCTCTGTTCCTCTCTCTCTCTCTCTCTGTTCCTCTCTCTCCCTCTCTGTTCCTCTCTCTCTCCCTCTCTTTTCCTCTCTCTCTCTCTGTTCCTCTCTCTCTCTCTCTGTTCCTCTCTCTCTCTCTCTCTGTTCCTCTCTCTCCCTCTCTGTTCCTCTCTCTCTCTCTGTTCCTCTCTCTCTCTGTTCCTCTCTCTCTCCCTCTCTTTTCCTCTCTCTCTCTCTGTTCCTCTCTCTCCCTCTCTCTGTTCCTCTCTCTCTCTCTCTCTGTCTCTCTCTCTGTTCCTCTCCCTCTCTCTCTCTGTTCCTCTCTCTCTCCCTCTCTGTTCCTCTCTCTCTCCCTCTCTTTTCCTCTCTCTCTCTTCTGTTCCTCTCTCTCCCTCTCTCTGTTCCTCTCTCTCTCTCTCTGTTCCTCTCTCTCTCTCTCTCTGTTCCTCTCTCTCCCTCTCTGTTCCTCTCTCTCTCTGTTCCTCTCTCTCTCTCTGTTCCTCTCTCTCTCTCTGTTCCTCTCTCTCCCTCTCTGTTCCTCTCTCTCTCTCTGTTCCTCTCTCTCTCTGTTCCTCTCTCTCTCTGTTCCTCTCTCTGTTCCTCTCTCTCCCTCTCTGTTCCTCTCTCTCTCTGTTCCTCTCTCTCCCTCTCTGTTCCTCTCTCTCTCTCTGTTCCTCTCTCTCCCTCTCTGTTCCTCTCTCTCTCTGTCTCTCTCTCTGTTCCTTCTCTCTCTCTGTTCCTCTCTCTCTCTCTCTGTTCCTCTCTCTCTCTCTGTTCCTCTCTCTCTCCCTCTCTTTTCCTCTCTCTCTCTCTGTTCCTCTCTCTCCTCTCTCTGTTCCTCTCTCTCTCTCTCTGTTCCTCTCTCTCTCTCTCTCTGTTCCTCTCTCTCCCTCTCTGTTCCTCCTCTCTCTCTGTTCCTCTCTCTCTCTCTGTTCCTCTCTCTCTCTCTGTTCCTCTCTCTCTCTCTGTTCCTCTCTCTCTCTCTGTTCCTCTCTCTCTCTGTTCCTCTCTCTGTTCCTCTCTCTGTTCTCTCTCTCCTCTCTGTTCCTCTCTCTCTCTCTGTTCCTCTCTCTCTCTCTGTTCCTCTCTCTCT